>NW_004567108.1:33823758-33825303 GCF_000260355.1 Condylura cristata | reverse complement strand
CAGAAGAGCAGGGGCAGTGAGAGGATTCACCAGAGACAGAGTGGGGGGGGGCAGAACAGGCTGACTGATGAAGTACACTGCTGAGGGGAGCAGCAGGCTGGTCTGGAGAGGTCTGCTGTGCCATGTGGGTCACCTCTGGGGCAGAGATCAAACTCATGCTGATGTGGCTTTAGCTTCTTAGTGCTGTGCTTCAACCTGCTGTGCTACCAGGGAGGGCCCCCTTTCTGCTTTTTAAGCAGCATGCTTTTTGTTTTGGATGTGCAACATTTTAAAATTCATTATAGAAAGTTTCTTGAACTTTCAGTGGTTCTTGGACATTGTTTCTAAGGTTTTGTGGGTGGAGGGGGAGGTGGGAGTGGGGTGGGATGGCGGTCTGTATTAAATGTCTATTTTAAGTGAGAGGTATTAGACATCTAGTTGGAAGCTGTGTGTACTTTGGTGGGCAATTCTGTAACATGGTTGATTTCAAACTGGCAAACTTCCTTGGTGGAAAACTTACTATGTTTTAGCTTCTGTTTACTGTATTATCTGGTTTCTCTCTCAGTTATTTCACAGATGAGTTTTCTAATTACTTGCTTTGGGAAAGTGGGCTGAGAATCCCATTTTACCTTGTATCCTTTATTTACTACTTGCTTCCCATTTATTGTCCAGATATTTGTAAATTTATAGCTACCAGGAATCAGTCACTGCAAAGTAAACTAGGTATCAGTTACAAAGAATAAATATCTAATCTCCTGCTTAGGTCAATTAATAGTTCTTTGCATATAGGTTGCTTTGCATATAGGTTTTCCCTATTACTGTTTTATATGATGGTTTTTATCAGAACTTCTTTATGTAAGTTGGATAAGTATTTGGATTTTGAGGAGAGTCTCAGAATTTTATAAATAATTGTTTGGCAATACACATTTCTTCCTTTTTTGATTAGATCTATAAGATCTAAATTCTAGGAATCATTGTTGCTTAGACCTTTGAATAAATTAGATTGAGAATAAATATAAGAATCTGTAGGATTTCATTAAATTTCTTTGTAGGATGGATTTGTGGTGATAGCCTGATTTCTAAAAGATTTGTTGGTGTCAGGATAAATTTATTAGGATATGTCTTTTAGAAGCTTGTTAATATCTTGTTATTTGAATGATATTTTGGGTAGCCTTAGTTGAAATTCATTATTAGTGAATTTTTTAGCTGTAGTGTGACTTAAGACTTCTATTTGTTTACACTTAAAAATAACTTTGTAAATGAATTTCATAAGTTGATGACTGTTGTTTTAAATCGTAGCTACTGTTTACCAAAAAGCTTTTAATATCTTCATGCTATAGTAATTTGTCTTTCAAACCTATTCTAGGTAGAAGAATACATGTTCACTTTTAGTGAGCAAGAGCATGTTCCCAAACTCAATTTTGGGTCGCCCGCCTTTCACACCAAATCATCAACAACATAGTAACTTCTTCACCCTGTCACCAACTCTTTATACACACCAGCAGCTTATAGATGCACAGTTCAACTTTCAGAATGCAGAGTGAGTATGGTGATACTTTGGACTGT
>NW_004567108.1:33816165-33822473 GCF_000260355.1 Condylura cristata | reverse complement strand
AAGAAAATGATATATCACAAAGTAATTGTAATGGAACTTTAGAGGTGATTGTTAACGTTTTTTCAATATTTTTAAATACTGCTATTTAAAGCCTATATAGATATACTATGAGAAAAACATTAGAAGCTGGTAATTAAAAAATGAGATATTAAGCCAAAAAAACTCCTAAGAATTATTGATCAACTATGTAGTAGATATATAAAGGACTTCACAAATAACGATTTGGTTGAATTTTATAATACTTTATGAGGTAGTTATCCCTACTATGCATTACCCCTCTTCTGTTTTGAGTAGAAAACTGAAGCCCATTGAGGTTAAGCAGCTAGTTTTTCAGGTAGAAATAGCATATCTGGACCAGACCTTCTGGCTCTACAACCTATAATTAGAAGTACTATATTATGTATTGTTTTTACATAGTTGTCATTGTACAGAACTGTATAATGATGCTAAAAGTATTCATTTTATTTGGATTTTTAATATTTTTTTAGATAGCCTTCATAGCCAGTTTGTTTCTCACACAAGAAAATAAATTCTATTACTTTGTAGTTATACATGTTTTTAAAACTAAAAATGGCTCTGAGTCAGTAGAAGATACTCAGTATATACAGCTTTCAGTTATTTTTGTTTAGAGAATATTACTATATTTCCATCATAACTATACACATTTACCTGAGCTTGTTATTTTTGTCAGTATAGGAGAGATGAACTGTTATAGTCACATAGAAGTACCAAGAAGGATAATTCTCCTTTACAACCTAAATACATTGATCATGCTAAAAAAATTTAACACTTCTGTAACACTAATATATAATACCAATGTATCTGAAACACATTACCTTTTCAAATTTCCTCAGTTGTCCAGTGTCTTTGTAGCTTATTGAAAAATAAATATCTCCTAATGTGATCTTTTCTACTGAAGAACCAGAATATAGGCTCATAGTGTCTTATATATATTACAGTTAACTTAAGCTCCTCCTTATTTTGAGTTTGGCTTTTTATTTTAGTGATCCATATACACACACACATATATACATACATATTGTTGTATATACATACATATCGTTGTATATACATACATATCGTTGTATATACATACATACATATATGTTTTCCAACAATGTTTCACTGGCAAGGGGAAACACTGGGATAGTTGAAATACAGGAAACTAATCCTCATGTATATGTGTTTTTCTTTTTAATACATATTATTACTACTCATTTTTCCTAAAGTGTTGAGGTGTTTAGCACTCTTGTGCTAAAATTGAATGTTTTAAGATCATAGAGCGCTAATAATGTAACCTTGCTGAAAGAGTCAGTGTTGTCATCTATTTATATATCTTGTTTTCTATTATGAGGAAATTGTATTTATCTTTAATTACTAAGGTATCTTGCTTGTTTTCAGGAGATTAAGCGATGAAAAAAACCTTCCTCTAGATGGTAAACGACAGCGTTTCCATTCACCCCACCAAGAGCCAACTATAGTTAACCACATAGTGCCTTTATCAGGTGAAAGAAGATACTCAATGCCACCGTTGTTTCACACACACTATGTACCTGATATTGTCAGATGTGTTCCACCTTTTCGAGAAATACCATTTTTAGACCCTAGAGAAGTCACACTGCCTGAGGCCAAAGATAAGGTAAATAACAATGGAGATTTTAGTTTTTATCTTTTGAAAAATATCTAAATAATGGATTAAATGTCTCAAAAATGAATGTATTAGATTAAGTAGAATTTATCTCTTTTGCTGCTTAAAATGCTATTCAACAGTTTTCTGATTTGATTGTTGCCGATACTTTGTTTTTTTGACTTTGACTCTTTTTTTAATGCAAGTACAGCTTTCATATCAGCAAAGTGATTGTGTCTGTTTCATAAATGTATGGAATTATAGCCCAAAATATTTTATTTCCTACTTTAAAGAACCCACTTATATTATGGAAAAAAATGTTTTATATGTTTGTATAAGCGTTAAAAAGCTTTATATTTTCTTTAGAGCCCTCTTACTTGTAATAAAATTTTTTTGAATGTCCAAGAAGGGGATCAAGGAATCAGTGAGGAAGTAATACATTCAAAGTGATATTGATGGGGTTCAGGTGATGGGGATTCTTGCATGAAATTCTTAGGTTTCTTTAAGAAAGAATTCAGCAGATGTCTCCATTCATCAGCACATGACAAGTTTATTGAGGAAAGGAGAGCACGGAAGAAGAGACACCTGTGTAGACACAGGCAGGCAGTCTTAAAGAATAAGAACTGAATTTTTCCAGGGCAAGGGGCGGTCTTTTATAATGTTCTTTGATGGAATTATTGTGGGCTTTACCACTTGGGGGTCAGATTGGTTTGGTCTTCTAAAATCAGTAATCCTCTCTGCTCCCACCTGTGGCTGATAATCTTTTCTGACCCCACCTAAGATTCCTGGAATCTTCCATAGTTGGTTTAGTTAAGATCCTCCCTACACCCACCCCTGATGTTTGTCCTTGTGAGACCTTCCATTCTTAAAGTTCCCATCAATCAAGAAAATTTAATAAAAACATTTATTTAAACTGAGATGGAAAAATGCACAAAAATATGTAAAAATAAACTTATAAAATTTAAAAAAAGAAAAAATTA
Organism: Condylura cristata; assembly: GCF_000260355.1. Lineage (NCBI taxonomy): Eukaryota > Metazoa > Chordata > Mammalia > Eulipotyphla > Talpidae > Condylura > Condylura cristata. The sequence goes on along the minus strand of NW_004567108.1, from coordinate 33,819,866 downwards.
TAAATAATATTTTAAATAAATGAAGCTTTGTAAATAATAATTCTTGAATAAAATGGGCATTGAGGAACAGTAAGTTACTTAACACCAGTATTAGAAGCATATCTTTTCCTCCTTATCTAGTGATTTCTTAAAAAAAAGATTCAGATTACTTAGAATTGTTTGCAGTGTACATACTTGCATTCTCTTGCCTTGTCTGTGGGTTATACTTGTGGATTTTGCACGTTTAAAAGACACTTTTTTTTGGAGAAATACGTTTGGGGGCTTGGAGAATGAGCTTGAAGAGAGCTATAGTGACTTTGCGTTTCTCAACTTTTGGGTTGCTAGCAATCAGTGTAGGTCTGAAATGTAGTAATTGCACAGAAAATGTTGTGGCAAAAAAAAAAAAACACTTGCTCCTTCCTTCTTTAGTTGTACTGCGCTCCCTTTGGCCTGCCTTTCCTCTGGCCCCTAGCAACCACTTATCTAATTTTTCATCTCTGCATTTTCCTGTTGTGGACATTTCATATAAATGGAGTCATATAATTTGCGGTTTTGCTGCTTTTCCTTGGCATGTTTTCAAGGTTTGTCCTTGTTTATATCAAGTATCAGTTCTTCATTCTTTCTTATAGCTGACTGTATTGTATGAAGTTTAACAAGCATGGATCTAGGGAAATTATTAGATTAAGGCTATATTTTGTTTATGTATTCCTTGACTGATGGACTTTAGAATTGTTTCCCCTTTTTGGCTGTGAGGACTATCTGCAAACAGAAATAATGACTTCATTTCTCTTGGGTGTGCATATATATATATATATATATACACACACACACACACACACACACGTAGGTATATGCACATGCACATAAAATTTCTGAGTTAAATTGCTGAATTATGGAAGTAACATTTTGAGGAACTTACAAAGTATTTTCTAAAATTGCTTTATCCTTTTACATTTCTATCAGCAATGTATAAATATTCCAGTTTCTCCACCTCTTTGGCAATACTTATTATCTGTTTTTTTTTTTTTTAATATTTATTTGTGCATACAGAACTGGGGTACACGCCAGAGGTGCAGGGGCGGTGAGAGAATTTACTAGAGACAGAGTGGGGAGCAGAATAGGCAGATTGATGAAGTACACTGCTGAGGGGAGCAGTGGGGGGTCAGGAGAGGTCTGCCACGCCATGTGGGTCACCTGCGGGGCAGGGATCAAACTCATGCTGAAGTGGCTCTAGCTTCTTAGTGCTGTGATTTAACCTGCTGTGCCAACAGGGAGGGCCATTATCTGATTTTTTAACTTTAGCCACCTTAGTGGTATGAAATGGTATCTTAGGATTTTGATTTGTGTTTTCCTAATAACTTACAATGTTTAGCATTTTTTCATTTGTGTGTTGGTTATTTGAATATCTTTGGAGAACTGTCTACTCAGATCCTTTGCCCTTTTTTTTTTTTAAGTATTGACTTGTATGAGTTTTTTCTATTCTGGATACTAGATTCTGGGTATTAGACTCAAATACATGATCTGCAAATATATTGTTTCTGTGATTTGTCCTTTTACTTTTTTAGTGTCCTTAGAAGCAAACAACTTTTTATGTTAATGAAGTCCAATTTATTTTTCTTTTGGAGTCATATCTAAGAAATCATTGCTTAATCCAAGCTCACATGTGTTAATTTCTGTGTGTTATTCAAGGAAATAATGAAAATTTTTTTTCACACAAAACTTGTTTGTAGATATTCCTAACAACCAAAAAGTGGAAACAATTCTAACGTCCATCAACCAAGGAATACATAAATAAAATAAAGCCTTAATTCAAGAGTTTATAGTATAACTCAAAAGATTTAGTTCTTTGGTCCATTTTGATTTTTATTTGTAATGTGAAATGTAGGGGGGAGTACAGCTTAATTTTTTCGCTATTAAGTTGTCCCAGCACTGGAAAAGAGTCTGTCATTCTTTCTTACAGTTATAAAAAGTAAAACCTGTAGGAGGGAGGGAAAAAAAATAAAATGGGAAATGATTAACTTGGTTTGTTTTGTTACCATTTATCTGACATTCTACCTTTTCTTCATTCTCTGTTCTTGTTTTCACATTATAAAGATCATTTGTAATGCTATAATGTGAAAGCCTGTTGTATAAATCAAGTAAGACCAATTCACTTGCAATAATCTTTCATGGGCTTTGATATAAGTATGTAGGTAGACCCATGTTAAGTATTAGGGATAGGTATTAAAAGCTCTGTTTTTGCATGTATTTATATACCTATATATATATATTTGAGTGTTAGAACTATTTCTGTACATGAACTAAGAGACATGTTTTAGTAAATTTGACCACATAATTCACTTTAGTGAATGCACATAATTTACAGTGTTAAATAGATTGGCTGATTATGGGGAGAGTAAAGTGTGTTAAAAAGGGTGGGAAAAAGGAAAATATGCAAGAATTTTATGTCATATTAGTCTTCAGCCTAAAAACAGTGGTAAGTTATTCAGGGTTTTCTGTAGCAGGAAGGAGAGGTGAATAAAAATTATTCTGACTGCATTGTATGAAGTTTAACAAGCATGGATGTAGGGAAATTGTAGTATTCGCGATGAAAAGTAATATAGTACTTTAAAAATTAGGAAGTTGTAGTAGTTAATGAAGAGAATTGTTGGATTTAAATTTTATTTTGGGAAGTGGAACCTGGATAGTTTATCAACATTTAGGTACTATAACAGTTAAGACAACCAGAAATGTCTACAGAGGTTGTCAAATTTCCCTTGGGGGTAAGGGGGCAAAATTCCCCCTGATTGAGAACCACTGTATTAAATAGAATAGATAATGGGGATTACTCCCAAGTTTCTGGCTTTTATACCTAGATCCATAATGGTAGCAGCATGAACAAAATGGAAAAAAAGCAAGCAAGTAGTGTGTGTGTGTGTGTTTAATAGGAATTGGCAGTTTAGCTGGGACCTTGTGAATTCTGTGGCTATGTTGCCTTTAACATGCATTTCAAACACCAAATTATACCTTAATATAAATTGGTCTAGAACTCGCATGCATTGACCATAAATGTACACTTGATAACGATCAGCCCTGACATGATAATTGAAATAAAGGAGTTTGTTTTTTAAGGCGGGAGAAATTTTAGCCACATGTAAGTGTTAATGGGAAAAATTGAGTAGAGAGAGGAAATTGACTACTCAGGAAAGAAAAGAACAGTCATGCAAGATTTCTTAGAAGGTTGAATGGACATTGTATGTAGGTGTAGTAATTGACTTCAAGAAGAAAACTTTGGAACTGTTAGGATAGGTTAGGTACAGAGATGAAAACATTTGTAGATGTTAAGAGGTTAATGGAGGTCTCTAGAGTTGAGTGATATCCTGTGTTCTCTCTGAATTATTATACAATTATCTGTTGAAATGGAGAGGGGAAGGTGGGATATTTGAGGTTTGAGAATAATGAAGTTTGAAATAGTGTTTACTGAGTGCAGAAAATCAAGCATACCTAGAGATGGCTTGTAACAGAATTGCTGGCGTTCAATTAAATTGTTAATAATACTATTGTGATTATAATTATTATATCATGAGTCCATCAGCTGGATTGTTTAATTTGTGTTAAAAGTTTGTTAAAGTTTTTAACTATTTTGAAAATTCATATTCTGCGTTTTGAAATGTAAGAAACTGATTTTTTTCAGTGAGTACTCTGATTTTCTTCATTTAAAAATCTTTTGTTTTTTAAGTTGC
>NW_004567108.1:33812091-33815870 GCF_000260355.1 Condylura cristata | reverse complement strand
TTCACCAGAGACAGAGTGGGGAGCAGAACAGGCTGACTGACGAAGTACACTGTACACTGCTGAGGGGAGCAGTGGGCAGATCAGGAGAGGTCTGCAGTGCCATGTGGGTCACCTCCGGGTCAGGTGGGGATCAAACTCATGCTGAAGGTGGCTTTAACTTCTGAGTGCTGTGCTTTAACCTGCTGTGCCACCAGGGAGGGCCTTGATTATTACAGTTTTTAGGTGAACATATTGGTTCCCTGGACAAATGAGAGGCTATAGAAGAATCAGAAGTTATCCAAACTTCTGAATCCCACCTAATAAAACTTCTTTGGAAATTCTGGCTAGTTTGAAGTCTTTATACAAATTGATGTAAGTTTATCTTGAATTTTTAGTTGAAATAAGGTTAGGGTGAGGTTTTTTAGGTATTTTATGAAAAATAAAAATATTTCAGACATTACCAGATGTCCCTTGGGAGTCAGAATCCTTTTAGTTTTAGACTTTATTTCCTTTTCTTTGAAAGTCTCTATGCTGCTGCTGCTGCCTAGAACTGCATGGTGTGTTACTTTGTCATTGAAGGCTGTCACTTGTTTTGAAATTTATGATCCCTCTGTAATCTTCCTCTATTTACCTTTGCGTTGTAGCCTGAGAAATTCCTTCACGATTTAGGTTGCTGTACTACATCAAAATTAACCATGTAAAACTTTTCAATCATGTATCACCCAGAAACAGGCAGCAATTAAATGTTGTAGTTTACTGATCCATAGCCTATACTCATTATGAATTGTCTATGACTAATTTTCTGTGTCTTGGTGATACTTCCTAAAAGTAACTATTTCAATTACTGACAAGTCCATATTGGAAACTGTGAATAAAATAGTACACATTTTAAAATTACCATTTGTATTTTTATATTGTTTTATATATATACATTTTTTTGTATGATAATTACGTATACATTTCTGAACAAAGTTTTTGCTTTTTATGTGGTGAATTCAAGTTGAGTCAACAGATACTGGAGTTATTTGAAGCATGTCAGCAGCAACTAAGTGATTTAAAGAAGAAAGAACTATGTCGAACACAGCTGCAGAGAGAAATTCAGCTGTTATTTCCACGTATGTTTCACTATTTTACATGCTCGTTATATTGTATTCTGTTTTTTTTTTTTTTTTTAAGATTTATTTTTTTATGCATACAGAGCTGGGGTACAGGCCAGAGGTGCAGGGGTGGCAAGATGATTCACCAGAGACAGAGTGGGAGCAAAACAGGCAGATCAATAAAGTACACTGCTGAGGGGAGCAATGGGCCTGTCAGGAGAGGTCTGCCTTGCCATGTGAATCACCTCCCAGAGGGGATCGAATTCATGCTGAAGTGGCTTTAGCTTTTAGTTCTGCTTCAACCTACTACACCACCAGAGAAGGCCCTATTTTAAATGTTAATAATGCCTTGTGCTATATTGTTTCTTTAGAAAGCAGACTTTTTTTGGTTGGATCTTCTTTAAATGGATTTGGTACCCGGACCAGTGATGGTGATCTGTGTCTAGTTGTTAAGGAGGAACCAGTAAGTAACATTTATTCCAAGTGTATTTCTCATGTTAATTCTGTAAGATTTCTCATGTAAAAGTCATCAAAGAATAGAACTTACTTTGTTTTAGTTACTTCTCTGGATTCAGTTTATAGTAATTTAAGTAAAGCCAGGAAATTCTTTTTCTTTTATGGCCTGTGTACAATAAACATAAGGGGGAATTCTAGCATTCTTTGATTTTTTTTTTAAGTTATTAACAGAAGTTGGCTTTACTATGTCTTTTTAAGAACTCTGCCTCTATTTTGAAATGTTTTTGGGTTGGATATGTTACTAGGATACAGAAAAAAAAAGAGTACTTTCAACATTGTTTTTTGATATGTTTCCTTTTCATTTGAATTCTTAGTGATTTTATTTTCTATCATGTTTTTCTCCCCTTCAAAATGCTATTTGGGGGTTCATATATTTGGGGATAGAAAAAGATGAAGTAATATTTAATATATTTTTCTCTGATTTCTTTTTCTGTTTTTACTTAGCAATCAAGTTTTGCGATTAGTGATTAGTGGTGTTTGAATTTCCTGTTAACTGAGTCTCTTGTGTTTCCTTATTATCACAGTAATTGGTGTTAATTAAGCTGACTTAAAGCAGGTTTTCCAGTATGTGAGTTCTTTTCAAAATTACCAGGGATTTAACTAACTTTAATTTTAATATGCCTTTTTATGTCCCTTTTCTTTAACATAAACAAAAATTATGGAATGGAAAATATATTTTTGTTATTCCTATAATTCCACTAACAAAATTTCTAGTCACTTTAAGTCAGTGATTTATTCCAAGAAAGAAAAATTTTTTAAGGTTTGAAATCCTATTACAGTAAAAGTTAAAAGAAAACCCAAACCTCAGAAATAATAAGCATTATGGAAAATAATGGGTTTTAATTAAAAGTTTTTCTCATGCAGTTGAAGTACACTGAGGCACATCCTATTAATCTTCCAATTTAATTCACATGTAAGAATCATGTCATTATAGCTTATTCAAAAATTGATACACATGAACTTTGCCTTTAACAGCTCATAGTCTAAAATAGGGGAAATAAAACATTAACATAAAGTTAAAATTCTATTCTTAAAGAAGATTGATTTGTACATTTCTACTAAAGGGGGAAAATGTTATGGCTGTTTTCAATATGTCTTTTAAAATTGTTTTTTAAATTTTAAATCAGGAATTGATTTAGAAATGTTGATGTGGGAAAAAGAGAAAGAAATGGTGATGTGGAAAGACAGCATAAAAGTTGATATTTTCTATGTTGTAATGTGTATCAAAAATGACTCAAAGAAAAATACATTTTTGTGCTTTTTTATTTGAAGTACATTAAGGAAATAAAACTAAATTTAGAAAATAATGAAAAAACACTTTATTTTTAACTTTTCAGTGTTTTTTTCAGGTAAACCAGAAGACTGAAGCACGGCATATACTCACCTTAGTCCATAAACACTTCTGTACTAGACTTTGTAAGTCTGACATGCCTCAAGTTTATAATGTCATCTGATAACTTATTATTTAAATGTCTCTCACTTTACTTTTTGGTAAGAGTTGTTTAATTTCTGGTCAGGATAGGAGTAATATGTATCATTTTTTAACTTTTGTTTAAAAGAAAGAGTAACCATTCAACAATTCTTTATTAAGTTTATTTGCAAGGTAGCCAAATATTTTTAGGTTTATTTCTTTGCAAAAGGTGGTAGACTATTAAAGAAGCTAAGGCATGGTTATGAATAGTTACAATGTAAAAAACCTGTGAAAAGCTAAAAAGTGATCCTTAGTCTTATAGCTATTCATGTGCGCAAGAGAATTTCATCTGTTTTGTAATGACATGCTATTTATGATATCAAATTTTAAAGATATGATCACTGAACCAGTATATTATTTCATTAGAAAGCAAATTGTTGGCTGAGGCATTTTATTCTTTGAATAAACTAACTTAACAGATTTTAATCCATATGTTTAACCACCTCAGTTTATTTTAAACTTCCAGAGTATTGCAAGCAGTTGAAGTCAGATTAACTGTGATGTTAGAAAGACATTTGTCTATTTATCATCCGTATATACGTCTTATGTGTCATACTTTAAAATGGAAAATGCAAAGTCAAGAAACAAGTTGCTGCCTTTGAACAACTTATATCTATTGTAGGAAAGAAACAAATCAGGTTTTGTCTTTCAATGAACCTAAGTTTTCACAACTGTAAGCAGAGTAATTCATGCTTTAAACTGATTTTTAATGACTA
>NW_004567108.1:33810740-33811551 GCF_000260355.1 Condylura cristata | reverse complement strand
CATGTATGTTTTTAGAGATCATACACACTTGAATATATCATTGCATCATGTATCATGTTGCAGACATTTCCACAATTTAAGACTCTGTAGATATGACTTATGTGACTGCCATAATATGATGGTCTGTGCTGTACCAGAACTTAGTTTTTCTCCTGCTGCTGGCCTAGGTATTTTTGACATTTGTAATGTTATTCAATTTCTTTGAATATTACTAGATAACAGACCAGACTTCTGATACATGTGTCTTAATATAAAACTTTCTGAATGGTATTGGAAGTTCCAGCCTTAGAATTCAGTAATCTTTTCTTTATCCCCCCCGAAGACAATATTTTATTAATTGTTATAAATTAGCAAAATACTGTTTTCTAAAAATGTACTTTGGAATACTATAAAGTTGAGAAACATTTATAAGATATAGATAATTTCCTTTATCTTACATCTTCCAGCTGGCTACATTGAGCGACCTCAGCTGATTAGGGCAAAAGTGCCAATTGTGAAGTTCAGAGATAAAGTCAGGTAATTTTTGAGTTCTTTTTTTCAGTTGCTTTACATCATTTTAATTTTTTTGTAGAAGAACTGGGGTGTAGGCAAGAGGTACAGGGAGTGAGATAATTTACCAGAGACGGGGAATAGAACAGACGAATTTACTGAAATACTGCTAAGGTAGGCATCAGGTGTGAGACAGGAGAGGCCTGCTTCACTGTATGTGGGTTAGCTCACTGGTCAGGGATCCAACTCAGGCCATAGTGATGATAGTGCTAGTGCTGAGACTGAACCCAGAGCCCTTCAAGGAATCCCCTGTAGATCTTCA
>NW_004567108.1:33807725-33809505 GCF_000260355.1 Condylura cristata | reverse complement strand
AGCAGAACAGGCCAATCGATGAGGGGGAGTACACTGCAGAGGGGAGCAGCGGGCGGGTCAGGAGAGGTCTGTCATGCCATGTGAGTCACCTCCGGGACAGGTGGGGATTGAACTCATGCTGAAGTGGCTTTTGCTTCTTAGTGCTGTGCTTTAACCCTCTGTGCCACCAGGGAGGGCCCCTGTTTTGTATTTTTAATGTACACTAATCATATCAAAATGCATATTGAGTTTTCATTCTATAATGTTTTGTTAACATGTTTGTTAACATGTTTGGCCCCATGTTATTTTGCATCGCTAAGTAGCTGTTGATGGATATTAATTTGCCTTCTCCTAGGGAGTTAGTTTAAGTTGTATTGAGTGAAAGTTTTTTTTTTCTTAATAGTTGTGTGGAGTTCGATTTGAATGTCAACAATATTGTTGGAATAAGAAACACATTCCTACTCAGAACTTATGCATATCGTAAGTTTTATTTCCAAATAATTATCAGCTTCAGTTTTTATTCTTTATTCCTTTTTTAAATGTTTATAGTAAATGCTGTTAATCACTTTAATATTATAATTTGTATTAATTTATTTGACTTCAATATATTATTATTACACTAAATCATATACCATCATAATTACAGATCAGTGTAATGAATTTTAGTAATTGGTAATTTTTTTTAAAAAAAAATAAGGTGTTTTAGAAAGAAGATACATTTTTTTTATAGAACTGATATTTAGTATATAGGGGAGGCAATACTCTTAGCATGGAGTTGGGAAATACTGTAAACTTTCAAAGAAACTTTTTCAAGTTTTATTTTTACTTTCAGTTGAAAATCGAGTTCGTCCATTAGTACTGGTGATTAAGAAGTGGGCGAGTCACCATGAGATAAATGATGCCAGTCGTGGTACTTTAAGCAGCTATAGTCTTGTGTTGATGGTTTTGCACTATCTACAAAGTAAGTACTCTGAATTTTCCCCAATTTTTAAAACAAAGTTAGACTTCATTATGGTCTCTTCCTTAGCTTCAGATATCATTGTGTTAAAACATTCTTTGTAAGGCCTATGAAATTGTATTTTCAGTTTGTTACTTTGAAAAATGGTGTTGTCTGCAAACATTATAGTTTCTATATTCACTTTTGTACTCAAGGAACTTTTATACTCTATTGTAGACTCATTATATTGAGCCAGGTAGATGAATTTTCTGAAAGTGTATAAAAATAAATAAGCTCAAGCACTATTTCATCGATTTTATTTTTCATTTGGGACAGGAATTAAATGATTTCCTTGTTGGTCAAAGCTTTTTTCCCTGTGAGCTGGCATGGAGATTAGGTGAAAGACTCAATGTAATAGTAGTCAGTATTTACCAAGATGTATAGAGCCTAATTTAGTCTGAGTTAATCATGTTTTTAAAGTTTGAAAAAAGTGTTGTAATTTTATGCTCATAACTTTGACTTAGTGATTTCTATTTTGGAATTTATTCTGATATGACTTATATATTAAGGCTGTTTTTCATTATTGTTGCAATAACAAAAGACTAGAAATAAAGTTTTTAGGAATAGGGGAATGGTTAAATTTATTATTATCCTAACATGAAATTTATACAGCTACTACAAATCATGTTTTGAGTATATCTAGTGATATAAGAAAATATTTATGAAACACTGTCATATATAGCATACCAATTTTATTTAAGACATATTAACTATTTTTTGTTTTTGTATATTTTTATATGTATACAAATACTGAAAGATTCATGTTTATATAAATAATCTATTAGGGGTTATATATGAAAGTTG
>NW_004567108.1:33806170-33806985 GCF_000260355.1 Condylura cristata | reverse complement strand
GAGACATAATAGTTTTGATGCTATTTAGTGAATACTGTCTTGTGGGTTGCAGTTCACTTTTTTAAATAATTGAATAGATTTAAAATATTTCTTATAAAACAAAGAATTTTATGACAAACATGGTCTAACATTTGGTTTTTTAGTTTTAGTTGTGATTTAAAAATTCGATTTGACTAAAGCACTTAACACACATAAACATACACCTTCATTCTTACAGATTGCGTTAGAAATTTTACTTCAGTTACCTTCTTCAGAAAATTGCATTTAATGACAGATGCCCCAAAGTGGTTTTGCAAGCAAGTTGAAAATTTTATCCTTAGAAATTATATCAAAATTTGAGTTATTTTTGATTCGACATATAACAAAATAGGTATATTTAATGAGGTAGTTTCTAGTTAGTGGCAATATCATCAACCATCTTTAGGTCTTTCCTAAAAGACTGCAGCTACCTAGCACCATTATGTATTTCTATACTTTGGCAACTTGAAGCTATTTCTCTTTAGAAGAATCTAGAGATTGAAAAAATAGATACTTGTCATACAAGAATCTACAGGTGGATTGAGCTCTTAAAGTCTGACAAAATGAAGTAGATTTTGTGATTTGGGGCTAAGTTATTCTGTGGCCTTAATACTCCTGTCTGTAACATGAATAGTTTAATTACGTGACCTTTAAGTTTCATATAACTTCCTAAATGCTTCATTACCTTTTCTGTCATGAACAAAAGAAATAGGTTCTCTATATTTTCAAAGGTTAAAAAGATTAAAGCATTTCCTAGATTGCAATATTCTGTAATCAAGTACATATATGCTTGAAAG
>NW_004567108.1:33796670-33805275 GCF_000260355.1 Condylura cristata | reverse complement strand
AAAAAATTGCAAGAAAATTATTACATGTTAATGTAAATTTAGAAACATTTAGAATTAAAGTTGACTGGAGCTTCAGTTTATTTGTAGTTTATTGTAGAATTTTGAGCAGTTGAATATCTCTGGGGAAAAAATATACCCATATTTCCTAAGACTGATTCTGGTAAGTAATGAATGAGTTTTTTCTCTAATAGCCTCAGTCATATACAGTGAACGTTTCAGACTGTCATGTACATTTGTTTCAGCTTTCAATTTGGAAATGAATCAATATAGAAAAATTTAAGTAAAGGATTCTGTGCTGTACTATGCACTAGAAATGTAGATATTTATAATTACAGTTGAAGACCATCCTTATATGTGACCCTAATGGTTAATTATATAGGTAAATTAATGTATTCCATAGTCAGAGTTTTTGATAAATAGCAAATTAAAAGTGAATTAAATATTCCCTTCTTGAGTTTTAATTGACATAACATATCTTATATACAAAGTGAATTTAAGATTCTGCTATTGAGTTCATTTAGTTATATTTTTCCAATTCTTATGTTGTCATATGGCACTATATTTGCTTTTTAATCTTATAGTATTATTGTACCTTGTACTATACTTACATTATATTTTATAGTTGTTTCTTATATTGTGGATGTTAGGTACTTTGCCTTTCAATGTCACTCTGTTTCCATTATAATGATGTGAAATTTCTATTAATTTAATGAGGTTGATTTGGGTAAGCTATTGAAGGATGAAGAATGACAGTTTAAAAATAACAGGAAGGTAATGATTCCTTTGAAATTGTCTTTATTTTACAATAGTTGTATAAATCTTCTGATGTAGATTTCTAAACTTTAATGAGACCTTTTAAAATATTGATTGATGAAGTTAAATATTTTTCCTTTTTTCCCCCCAATAGATCAACTTTCTGAGATTACCTTAACATTGCTATTATTGTATATTAGAAGAAATTAAAGGTTATTGAAGGCATAATTGTGACAACTGTATTTTCTCATAAAGTATCATGGAATTGTACTTTTGAAATTAATTTTTTTTTATTACTACATCCAGCTTAACAACATTCATTCAGTATCTATAGAACAATCCTTGTCTTGGGGTGTGTGTGTGCGTGTGTGTGCGCGCGCATGCGCGCGCATGTTTGTGTGTGTGTGTGTGTGTGTGTGGTGTTGGACCAAATGATATGTAATCATTTATTGACAGCTTATTAATCTAAAACCATGAAAGGAACATTGGTTTACATAGAAATATACAGCTTGTTATCACACCTTCAGTCAATAATTTAGATATATTTTGGATAAATTTTAGGGATCTGAATTAATTTCACAAAATATATAAAAACTGTGGCATTTTAGCTTAAACCTTATGATCGCATACCTGGAGTATAGCTGACAAATTATTGCTTTGTAAAATGAATTATGTGAATCACAGAAGCTTTAAACTTTTTCTTTTTATAGCCCTACCTGAACCCATCCTTCCATCCATCCAAAAAATTTACCCAGTAAGTGTTTCTTATAAATTACTTAATAAATACTATTACAAAGTATATGTGGAACTATTTTATATAGTATTAATGTGAATATGAAAGTAGTAATAGTTACCTTCTAGTTATATGATAACATTTTCTATATAGGCTCAAGCCTTGACCCCTAGAATATAAAAGATGTTTCATATACCTTTCAGAAGACTGTGATAATTTATTTGGTTATTGGCATATAATTGGTCATTTATGTTAATAGTGGAATTTTTTGCATGTTGCTCATGATTATCAATAATGGAAATTTAGTATGCTTATTTGGTTTAGGTCCATTTAGTTTTCCAGTTTTTTTCATGTTATTTTAAAATACAGTTTCACTGCATTTCTTTAGTTAGTAATGTGGAAATTTTTCAGCCCAGTGTTTAAATACTTGGAAAAGGGGAAAAAGTTAAGTGAAAGAATTGGATGTTACTTTTTTTTTCTTGATTTTAATACACCAAAAGAAGTAAATTAGTGAACTATCCTTATAAGGATAATAATATTAGGAAATCTGAAAATAATGAAAACATTCAAGAAATGAATTGTGCCTACAAGAAAAAATTTAGTTTCTGTTTAGAGGAACCTAGGTAGTATACACGTTCATAATTTATATGAATTTTAAAATAGTTTTTGTGTTCTTTTTTCTAGAACTGTTTCCTTGTTTTTTAAGTCCTACCATTTCTGTGTTCTTACATCCTTCTTGTCATCCTTGTTCCTGGATTTGTTTAGTTTATTCCTTGTTCAGAATGCTTGATCTACCTTTTGAAACCACATAATTTTTATGTTTTCTTGAACCTGTAAGAATATTTTCTAAACTTACTAAATGATTTCATTACAGAGGAAAATGTAATATCCAACTTGATCAATGACTTTCAAAGAACACTTATTTTTATATATCACACAAGATAAAATAAATATGCTTGCCATGGAGCTTAAATATAATTTTAATCTTTGATAACAACTGATGTTACTATTCCTGAACATCAGTGGTTATTGTTAATGCACATATACGAAGTGCGGGTTGATAAAACTTTCGCTGTAGTAGAGTTTGATTGGAATAAGGACTTTACAGCTTTTCTACAAGAAAAATTTGTAACAAAAACCTTTGGAATCTGTATATCTTACATTCTTCCTTTTAAAAATTAATTTCTGTTATTATGGACAAATATTGTAATAACTTTATAAAATAGCCAGGAATAAATATGCTTACTTTCTTAAACAATGCATCAGAAAGTACAAAAATAAAAATAACTTGAACTTTTGAGCCTTTTTGTTGAATGTTTTTCTTGACTATAAAGTATTAATTCCTTACCTCATATTGAAAGGTCAAATATAATGTTTGGGTGTTTACTATTTCATTTTATTGTCACAACTTTTATTTTCCTTTGAGACCTAGTTTTTGGTGTAGAAAGAGCTGCATATTTTTTTTCACCATATGAAGGAAGGATCTAGTAGTTAAAAGTAGTCTTTAAAGAGCTTTTGTCGTGTATTAAAAATATGCTTCTGCAGAAATCTTACTTAAAACTCTGCTATATGACATTGTTTTTAGTAGTATAAAATACTGATGAAATTTAATGCACGATCTGGGGCCACAGGTAATTGGTTTTTGTAATATATACCCAGGTTGCTGCCAGTATATTCTAGTTTGTAGAACTTCATTTTTTACTTCTGTATTTTCAGTTTTTTTTAGCTTGTCCTCATGACAGAGTCCTTTATGGCATGTCCTATACTCACCACCCTTGTTTTCCTAATTCTTATTTCGGTACCTGTTATGGGGTAATAGACTAATACTAGCTCTTCCTCAAGGCCTAAAAAATACTGATAGCAAGACCTGTTACAGTTAAGAATATCTTAATTTGCTTTCTGATGTGATTACATTGTCATAAATATTTAAGCCTGGTATTTTCTTTATTATGAGATGATCTATATGGAGAAGGACTTTCTAGCCCCTCCAAATTGCATTCTTTTGTTTTAATGAAATTTATAAGCTCATCACCAGAGGCCTTCTTTCATTGGACAATTTGATAGAAAAACAAGTCAGTTTGTCTCTTATGACTAATAATGACTATAATTTATTTAGTATCTATTTTAGGTCAACATACTTTAAATTTTATGCAGTTTCTTTAATCCTAAACTAAGAAGCATGTAAGGTATTATTCTTCTTTGACAGGCGAAATTATAATTAAGTTTTAGGTTACATTGTTCTAAGCAGTATACAAATTAGGATTCAGAAACTTTTCCTATTACTTTCTGCCACTTGACAGAAAAACAATTCACTACCATTTCATCTCATCTAATCATGTTGCATACTATATCTTTATTTGTGTATATCTGATTGTTCCTATACAGATAAATCTTTATAAGAAAAGCAGCAGATGAGATAAAATTTCAGCTTGTATGATTTTGAGACTGATTTAAAATTTCATAGTAATTAAAAAAAACGTTATTTTGCAAGGAAACAAGTTTTCATTTTTTCTGGTTAAAATAGAACTTAAAAAGTGAGAATTTGGGAATGGAATAAAATGTGTTCAATACAGAATGCTCTTTTTAGTCTTTCATATTTTCTTAAAAATTATTACAATATTTTAATTTTGAACTATGGAAGAAAGACTTAATATCTATATTCAAAAGCTTTATACATTTACAGCATTATTACAACTTAATTCTTACTTAAAACAACATTTGGTAGAAGGCAGAGTATTTACTATGAGTTAAAAAGATGAAAAGTTGAGAATATTCAGTATGTAAACTCAAGTTTATGAATGTCTTTTTAATAATAATATGAAAAGGTCTTTTATGTAATAATATGCAAACATATTATTGGATTTATTGTTAGGTAGATGTACAGAACAACTTATTTGTTTCCTTCCCCAATGATAATCTTCATATAATAGGAAGTTGATTATGTTAACAGATCAGAAACTGAAAAAGCCCTCTTTTTTGTGGTTATAAAATAAACAATTCTGAGAATATAGAGTTACTGTGTATGGTTTATTCACAATATCTAAAATTTTACATATATACTCAAACATATAGCAATTTTTTCAGTTTTAAAATGCACACATTACAATTTTAAGATAAATGCATACTGTGAAGGATTTACTTACTAAAATTTTTAGTAAACACAAATTAAAAATTTTTGTTAAGTTTTAAATGACAAAATTTTTTAAAGTGACAAAATTTTTAAAGTTGACAAAACTTAAATCATAATTTTTAAAATAATACTTGCATTGTTGTATAAATGTACAGTTATAATGATGACTGTCGTATACTAAATAAATAGATAAAACTGTTGCTGTATATGCTTTACATATATATTTAATCCTTTTAACAACCCTATGAGTAATATTATTTTCTGCATAGATGAAGAAGCTGAACCTTTGGAAAGCTAGGTAACTTGGGTAAGTTCATATAGCTAATAGAAGAGCAAGGTTTCAAATCTAGTATGATTCCAAAGTTCATGCTTGTTAACTATTTCATTATAGAATTAATACTTTATGTCAGATACTTAACGTTGACATCAAAACTTTTAAAACATCACTAAAATCAGGTTTGATTTAAAGGAAATATAATCGTCAGTCTTTGTAACACACATTAGTAGTGATGTACACAATTAAGAAAGCTTATTATGCAGGCCAAACTTGGAATCTGGCAAAAAAAAAATCTTTGCCATTATGATAGGCAATTGATTGGGCAAAAGCAATGAGACTTTTCATATGGTTTTCATGGAACTGCCTATTTACATTTTTCTAAACTTGGCATTGATTGAAGAAAATGAAAGATGTTATCTTCAGAAGTACCAGCATTTAAACATCATTTGGATAATATTTTTAGGGGTTAAGTCATCACATACTCTGTTCTTAGTAATTACAAATAAGCTAAAACCTTCAAAAGTTAAAATAATAAAGCTGTCTTCTTTACATTAAAGAAACAACAATACATACAGCAGTGCTAGTAACAACCCTCCCCATCCCCCATGCTTTGAGAGAGAGATGTTACCTTAGATTAGTTAAATTGTTTTTCCATGGATATAGGTTGTAATTATAAGGCTTTCTCCCCCACCTTCCGCCGTTAGTTTTTGGATTGCTCTTTATTTGCTTTTAGCTTTAAGGTTTGTCCACCCCCATTCTGTCTGAAGTAGGGTATATTTTGTTCTTAAATAAATAAGTGCAATGGAGAATTCCCTAGAAGATAAATTCTATGTAGAAATTTTTCTTATAGGAGAACATTTTTCTGTAATTTGAAGATTACCATAGATGAAGATTTAAGGTTAAGTAATTCCTATCTATTTGAAGCTTATTATAGTTGTACCCTAATAGTTTTTGTTTGGATTGCCCCTCCAGTTTTTCCTCATTATATAACATCATCCTTTTTGTATGTGACCATGAAAAAGAACAGTGGAGCTAAGAAAGTTGGCCAAATTGTTGATTCAAGGTCATTTAGGATTTTAGTGGCGTAGGTCTCACAAGTCTTCAGATTTCGGATTACAATTGCTATTTTTTTTTTTTAATCATAAAACAACAACAACAAAAAAATCATTTCACAGGAGGTTCAAACAGTTTTTAACTTTAGGTAAGAACTGGTGTTGGTTTTAACATCAGTTCATAAATGTAATGCTTGTGCCAAGTGTTAGAAATCGAGGTTAGAAAGAGACTTTCAGAGTCAATTAGCTATTAAATAGTGAACCACTTTTCTCTTTTCTTGTCTTGTCATTTGGACTTATATTTTCATAGTTAATTTGCCAGAAAATAATACTTAAAACTTCCGATTTTAAACAGTTTATTCTAACTCCTATTTTACACTTAACAAATAAGAGACAAAGGGTGTTGCAGGCAACAAACTTGCTCTTCCTTCTACTTCTGCTCTTTGTTATAAATTGAGGCATCTATTTCTCCCACTTCCCTCAGTATTACAGACCATTAAGGTTTCTACTTAATGCTAAATCTGTTAGAAATGTAAGGGAAAGTCTCAGGTTTAGAAGTTTCAGCTTTATGGATTGTGGTTGGAGTAGAATTTTGCCTCTGAGAAAAGGTAATTATTTAAAAATCATTAATAGTTTTGTAGTGAATGGGATAGGGGAAAGGATATTTCTAGTTTTCTTTCTCTTTTATAGTTAGCTAATGAACTTTGATAATCTTCCATTAAATAAATATGCTATCCTATTAATGTTCCCACTTATTTGGAAAGCCTCTACTTTCTTTAATGTTGGGTTTAGACATTACCATTTGAGTTACAATCTGTAAACTCAAGGACCCTTTTGCGTAGTTGATATTTTGCTTCCTTAACCAGTCACTTTAAAAAAAAAAACTTTTCTACTCTTGGCAAAGGAGATATAGAAAATCTGTCTTGAGGACTCTGCAAATTATCATAGAAAGATTATTTTCTAATATATGGCTATATATTGTTGAAAATCTATAGTTGCATTTAGTATATTTTAGAGCCAGAATTTGTTGCTAGCATAGGAAAGATCAGACATGAAAATGAATAGCATATAGAAAAAATTCTTGATAGGTTGTTAGTCAAAAAAATACTAATAACAATTAGTATTCTTTCTAATAAATGTCTTTTTTGGGGCCTGAATTGCAAGCAAATGCTATCTTTATGAATATTGTGGTAAAAGTTTGCTAACTATTGCTTCTTTTCAATGCCCTCTTTGTCTAAGTTCACTTCATGTTGAATATCTATCTACTCTCATCTAAGATACACAGAAAAAATAAAATGAAAATTGAAAAATCTTAAAGTCAGTATATCACTCATATATTAGCACTACTTTTATGACCTTTGAGAAGGAGTTTTAAGTGGCAATTAGAGAAGGATTTTACCTGTGTTTGATAAAGTACAACTTCTCCTTGAACAAATAAGTAAATACATTTATAAAGAGATCTGTTAGAAAAAATCTTGGTTTGTATATTAAGGTTTTTTTTTTCTTGAGTTAGAAAATTTTTTGCTGCCATGATATCTATTTGGTTAACTGAGCAATCATTGTAACTTAACCAACTATTAGAGTATCATAGTTTTTCAGGTACTTTTTTGACTTTCTCCAAACGTGGCTAAAATCGTTAGTGGAAGAAAAATCTTAAAATTTCCAACATAAAAAAAAAGTCTCATTTCTTCGTAAAGCATTAGGTCAGTACTCATAGTTTTTTAGTGTATGTTTTATATGGCTTTACATTTCCCCTTCCTTTTTTCTTGACAGGAATCTTTTAGTCCTGCTGTACAGTTGCACCTTGTACATCAAACCCCATGCAGTGTTCCTCCTTACCTCTCAAAAAATGAATCAAATCTTGGAGACCTCTTGCTGGGCTTTCTGAAATATTATGCTACAGAATTTGAGTAAGTGAACCTTTAAATTGTGTTTATTCCATAATATGTAAGTGAATGCTACAAATTCAGTCAGCAGCTATGTCAATATTAATGCTGTAAAATTGCCCAAAAAATATGTATTCTATAACATTCTTTAGTGATTAGTAACAATGAAATAGATTTAATATTCATGCTAATAAAAAAAAGTATAGTTCAGTTAAGCTGGTGATGTTACTGTATGTGTAGCTGCCTCTTCCCATAGTTGGGCTTAAATAAATGTTTGTGTTAGTCCTATCTAGGTTCTGTGTAGTTTGGAATATCTATTTTCTAGGAACTTAGAATTTGTAGTAAAAAACACAGCTATGATACTTACGGAAATATCTCCTTAATTCTTTATATTTGAATATAGTGGTGTTAGTATGATATACTATAGTCAAAAGCTATTCCCTTTTTATTTCTGAGGGTGATGTGTTATTTTAAGCAGTAAGTGTATAATTAGACTGGCCATAACTGGAAATTCTTATGGATTCTTAGATAAGTGGAACTAGGGGTTATTTGCAGCTCTTGATAAATTTGGAAAAACTTGAAGGCATGAGAAAGAAAGTGGACTTAGGAGTTGTACGGAGTTATAAGAGAAAGGTATGGTGATTATAGGCCTATACTTTGAAGAGTTTTGTAGAACACAATAATGACAGTAGTAATAAATTGCTATTACTAGGTGGGAAAACTATTCTAAGCAAATTATATGTATTCTTTTACTATTTTACATAATAGCCATAA
>NW_004567108.1:33795329-33795870 GCF_000260355.1 Condylura cristata | reverse complement strand
GAAGTTATTATAACACAGGTTAAAAATAGCAACACAGGGCTCTCCCTGGTGTCACAACAAGTTAAAGCACTACATTATGAAGCTCTCTGAAGCCAGTGCAGCACGAGTTCAATCTCCCGCCAGGGAGCTGACCCACATGGCGCGGCAGACTTCTCCTGACCTGCCCGCTACTCCCCTCAGCAATGTATTTCAGTACATCTGCCTGTTCTACTGCCCACTCCACTCTGGTGAATCCTGTCATCCACTAAACCTCTGGCCTGTACCCCAGTTCTATAAGTATAAATAAATAAATCTTTTAAAAAAAAAAAAAGCAACACCTGCTTGTCAGTACAAACGAGAAGGATATTCGTTTATATGTATATGAGGAAAGATTTTAAGACTGAGACATGGACATCAGAGACCCAAAGATTATTACAGAGCTAGGATTTTTAAGATGTTACAAAACATTAGCTAATGTTTAGTGTTTACCTAGAGTCCTGCAGTATTCTGAGTAATTCCCGTTATTATTATTTTTTAAATATTTTATTTATTTATGCATATA
>NW_004567108.1:33793317-33794404 GCF_000260355.1 Condylura cristata | reverse complement strand
TTTTTCAAACTATTTCTTTTCTTAACTTTGATTCTTAAATTTTATTTTAAGTTAGTAAGAAATGATTACATATTTGTAGTACATTATATATAAAAGATAAAAATGCTAAAATATATAAATATTGGGTACCTGCTATATGTTAAACTATTATTTATGTATTGGGAATATACCAATAAATAAACCAGACAAAAATCTTTATCCATCTAAAGCATACGATGTAGTATGTAGCGGTAGGCCATAAACAAATGTATAGTAGGGCTCTCCCTGGTGGCGTAACGGGTTAAAGCACTGTATTATGAAGCTCTCCAAAGCCACTACAGCATAAATTCAATCCCTGGCCAGGGAGCTGACCCACATGGTATGGCAGACCTCTCCTGACCTGCCTACTGCTCCCCTCATAAGTGTACTTTGTCAATCTGCCTGTTCTGCTCCACATTCTGTCTCTGGTGAAACCTGTCACCCACCACAGCTCTGGCCTGTACCCCAGTTCTGTAAGCATAAATATATAAATTTTTAACAACAAAACAAAACAAAGCAACAAATGTATAGTATGTTGATTTGGTGGTGCTACATGGAGCATAAAGCAAAAGCCAAAAAAAAAGGAAGTTACGATAAATATAGATGGTGCAATTTAAAGCCAGCAGTGCAATTTAGTACCTTACAAAATGGGAAAAGTCCCACTGAAAAGGTGACTGTTAGTGATATTGAGCACTTTTGATATGCCATCTGTATGTCTTCTTTGCTGCCAACTTTTAGACTGGGTTATTTACTTTTTTTGTTGTTGACTTGTATGAATTCTCTGTAGATTTGTGATATTGACCCCTTGTCAGATGTAGGATGTACAAATATTTTCACCCATTCAGTAAAATTTCAGCTAAATGGTCATTTAGTTTTCTGTGAAGCTCTTTAGTTTATATAGTTGTACTTGTGCATTTTTGCTTTTGTTTCTCTTGATGTTTTAGTCAAGTCCCCAAATACTGATATATCACTAAGGCCAATGTTTTGGAGTGTTTTGCCTGTGTTTTCTTTGTGTACTTCATGGTTGCAGGTCTTACATAGAAGTTTTTAAGATAGTTTGAGTTAATTT
>NW_004567108.1:33753992-33792217 GCF_000260355.1 Condylura cristata | reverse complement strand
TCAGCTGTTTCTCAATCATTTTCTTCTTGTATATAAACTGAGTGGTCCTTCATTTTAGAGTTTCTTGTATTTGGAGCAGCAATTATAGTTATTACAAAATTTTTTTTTAAATGTTACATTAGTACAAACTGGACTGGATCATTTAACTTAAGGTATGCTGATAAAATTTCTTTACTTGAATGAAACTTAATTTATATATTAACTACTACATCAGATACACAATTGTCTGTTACAGCAATGCCAGTCTATAGAGTATTTATTTTGTCTTCCTAGACCAGCATCTTCTTGTTGCTTTTGGAAAATTTCAAGGTTTTTTTTTACTAAATTATTAAAATGGATGTCAGAAAATAGCATAAGGAGAATAAAAAATCTTGTTGGGTTATTAACAATGAAGGTAGTTTTTATAATTTTTGCTTAACATTTTCTTTTTTTTCATATTACTTCGTATATTCAGCAAGCATGTATGTATGCACCCAGCCATTATGTGAGCAGTAAAAATAGTACTTCTATTTCTTACATCTTTTCTTCTGCTAGAAGGAGACATGCCATAAATAGTAACATAATAATCAAATTGTTAGAATGGAAATGCTATGGAGAAAACAGTAGAGAATGGGGGAAAAAGGAGGAATTGTTTGCTGAGGGTTAAGGCAAGTTTCAGTATACTATGAAAAAATAAGAATAGGCCTTTCTACTGATAAAATAAAAATAATAAAAGAAAAATTATGAAAATAGTTAACATTGTTTTTTTCTTCTTATAGCTGGAACAGTCAAATGATTTCAGTTCGTGAAGCCAAAGCCATTCCGAGGCCTGATGGCATTGAATGGAGAAATAAATACATTTGTGTAGAAGGTAGCTTTCTATAACCTAACCATATAGTTACTGTCACGGTACTGACAGAATTACTTGAATAATTTCATCTTATGTTTCAATTAGAAGTAACATTTATGTTCTAAAGATTTACAAGTTTTTTAGCTATAAAATTTTAATTTTAATATCATTTTAAATTCTTTAGTTTTGAGAAATAATAAACATAAATGTTTTATTTAGTCTTTCCTCCTCGGTAAGATTTCAGCAGTCTTTCTCTCATGCTTATAGTTGCTACTTAATCTTAATGGGTTACAGGTGGAAGAAAATATAATTTTCATGTGATTCTTAAGTCAAAATGAGCCTTTTATACTTAAAATACTGATATCCAGTACAAGCTATTTTTTTTAATGGTAAGAAATTGATTTTAATTTAAAAGTCATTCTCTGAAGCTATTTTTTTCAGTAAAATTAATTTACATGTAGTTGAATATTTCTTTGGGTTGATAGGAAACTGACTTCAAGAGGCAGAATTGTTCTTCCTGATGTCAAATTGATGACTTTTGTAAAACTTGAGGTAAAAGAGAATAAAGGGTTGAGATCCCACAGATGTTGGAAAATTCCAAATTATAGCATATCATGTATTATATATAACTTAAGAATTTGTGAATATATGACTTTGGTGTTTCATTTGCTAAATTGTACTTCTGGTGTGTATTAATTATATGAATATTCTCTTGAATATTAAATACTGACTTTTGTAAAGTACTATTGCGTGATATAATCCAGTAGTTTGGCATATGACATTATTGGATTTTAAAAGTGATATAAATTCCTTTTAAAGATTGCCTAACTAAACAAGAGAGAAAGGGTTTTTTTTTTTTTATTATTATGGCCCTGCTGAGATTATATGACAAATATAAACTTAATTTCTTGATCAGATTTTCTATTTTTCCCCAGGTTGTTGTCCTCAGTTACCTTTTATCTCTCTGACTTCAGTTTTTTCTCTCTAGGCCCTCTCTTAATGGACACTTTAAGCTTTTTTTGTCCTTAAAAATACTCTTGATTTGACCCTAATGGCACTTTGAGTACTTTGTCTACTGCCAAAAACTCTCATACTTTTACTTTTAAGTATCAATACATCAGATTAACTCTGGAAACATTAGTGGATTGATGTGTTTTGAAAATAAGAAGCATTATTTCATCTGTCCTAACTTACTCCTAAAGCTTTCAGTTACTCTCCTTTTCTTACTTCATTTTCAGTCTCCTTGTCCTCTTTTTTTAATTGACACTATATGACTCTCTAGATGACTTCCTTTCTTATTTTATGGGTGGAAGGTAAGTGAGGAGAAAGGTGGATACATTGGAATCACTTACAAATAAAAATTCTTTGTTTCTGTGCTTCTCTACTTGCTATCCTATTTTCCTCTACTTTCACAGACAAATTTCACATTCAGGTTACTAGTTCTTATTGTTCCTTTTCCTACAACCATTCACTTGTGTTTTAACTGCATTATCTTTTATTCTTACCAGTGTTAAATCTCTACATTCATTGGTGTGGATAGTTTCATCGTGCTGCTCTTTAACCCCTTGTGCCACCTGAGAACCCCCTGTTCTGTTCTTTTTGATAACTGTTTATCTTATTTTTATTCTCTTAAGGGAAGTTTTGACCTATACTTCTTCAAAATCTTGCTCACTTTTAAAATTTAGGTTAAACATACCTAGGCTGGTTTTCTTAGTTATCCTCTCACTTGATTTTTACCAACCTTATATTAGACAGCTCATAGCTATATAAAACTTTTCTGTATGCATCAATTTAATAAATAATAGGCTGAACCATATGACATTGCTGTTTTGTTGGGCAGAAACTGTTGAATATTGGCAGTGTGATTTAGTTCAACTAAATAACAACTGAAGTTTTCAGTTTTTAATAATTTGTTTATACATGCATTTATCATTGTAGAACCTTTTGATGGAACAAATACCGCCAGAGCTGTGCATGAAAAGCAGAAATTTGACATGATCAAGGATCAGTTTTTAAAGGTAAGCAGTGTATCAGATTAACTTAAAATCATTAGTGAACTAATGTTTAGAAAATGAGAAAAGTTCTATATTATACTACAGAATAGCCCTGGTTCCTGTATGGTGAAGCCATTAGTATGGCATAGTAGGAAATTTGATACTTCAATTTAGATACATTTCTTCTGGCTTGCTTTTCATTCACATGATTTTACTTTAATGAAAATGAGCATTTTTAAAGTGAGTGTATTATAGTCCCATAAGTTTGTGAATAAAATAATGTACTCCTTTCCCTCCTTAAAATATTGAGGAATTTATTACAGACTAAGAAGAAAATTGATGTTTATTCCATAACTTTTTTTTTCTGGATATGCCACTGTACCAAGGAACTAGGGCACCATTTTATCTTTGTTTATATTTTGAAAAGTTAAAAAGTTTGTATGTATGCAATTTATATTATATAAAGTCATATATATGTATGTGTATATATAATGTAATTTATTCCTAACTTAATAGTCCTTCATATGAGTTTGTTTATCAGTGATTATGCTAGATAAGGTGCTGTCTTCAAGAAATTTCATGGTACAGTATAGAAATGTGTTGGTTAGAAATATATACTATGAGAAATACAGGAGAGAATGCTTCACAGAAGAGAAAGATCAGAGAACTGTGAAGATCATTTTAGAGGCTTACATTTTCATTACCTAGATAAACAAGTGGACTTTTAGTATAGTGATAATTAAAAATATAAGTGTGCCATATTACAAACTGTCCATCTTATACCCTCTTAATGTGTAAAGCACAATAAAATTAAAAAAAAATTTTTTTTTTTATTTATTTGTGCATACAGAACTGGGGTACAGGCCAGAGGCTCAGGGGCAGTGAGAGGCTTCACCAGAGACAGAGTGGGGAACAGAACAGGCAGATCGACGAAGTATACTGCTGAGGGGAGCAGCGGGCGGGTCAGGAGAGGTCTGCCACGCCATGTGGTCACCTCCGGGGCAGGCGGGAATCGAACTCATGCCGAAGCGGCTTTAGCTTCTCAGTGCTGTGCTTTAACCCGCTACGCCACCAGGAAGGGCCACAATAAAAAATTTTTAATGGAAGCAATTTTGTAGGGCAAAACAAATACTCAAGAGAGAAAATTTTGTCTATTAGTTTAAATTGAGAGCTCTAAAAGTAGCATTGCTACCTTACTATATTCTTATTGATGAGTGAGCTTTTGTTTAAGATTGTTTAGTGTAAAACCAGTAATTTTCATCAAGTGGATAACTGAAGTGAAAACATACTACCAAGATCTGCAGTCACCACATAGTGGGCCAGATTTTTAGCTTGAGTACAAGAATTTGTTTCTTTTATTCTTATAAATTCTATTTAGTCTTCTAGAGTATAACCTACAGTGCTTTCTTATAGTGTATTCTCTACATACTGCTACTAGATACTACATGGTAATATACATATTGTTTTTAGTTAAAAAATCTAGTAATGATTACCTGTAGCCTCACTTCTTTATTAATAAATTAGAACCAAACAGGTGTAGTTTTTAAAAATAACATTTTATTTTGATACCAGAAATGCTTGTATTTTGTTTAAAATTTGGGAGATTAAAAACCAGGGGAAAAAAATCACTTAAAATTTTAAGTGAAAATCACTACTAACCATGTTTAGTGTACCTTCAGTTTTTGTTGCATAGGTATCTTAAGTTTTAAGAATGACTTTTCTTTCTTTTCCAGTCATGGCACAGATTGAAAAACAAAAGAGATTTGAACAGTATACTACCTTTAAGAACTGCTGTCCTGAAAAGATAACTGGCCTCTATTTCTTAATAAATTTTTCTGAGAAATAAAGAACAACAGTAACATCAATACATTTTGTTTACCTCCATCATGGTTTCTTTTTAATTGCTCTTCTTGTTTTCATGTTTTATTTTTAAATGGACATACTTATATAAAGATTGCATATTTTATTATGACATTTCCTAATAAAACCCTCTGATTTAAAGATGTATTTTTGAAAATGTTTACATTGATGACTAGTGATATTATGGCATGAATTTTCAGGAGATCAGATGAAATATTTTTGGCGGAATTAACTGAACACAAAAGTTTTGATATAACTTCGATTAATTGTACTACATGCTATGAAGAGATCTGTGGAATTTTGGAAAGAGTCTGATTCATCTGTATTTAAATACAGCCCACAGTGAATAAGTTTTTGTGAGTCTGTTCTAGTAAAGTGAAGATTTAAATCAGTTGTTCAGTTACTTGAAGCAAAATAAAATCTTTTATTTCAGTGAAATCACTGCAGAGGCATGAAATACTGAACAGATGCCTTAAATCTACATTTGACTCACCAGGGTAGACAGAAGCCTTGGATGTGTCTATCCTAACATTTCATTCGTACCTCATATGCTTTTGATGTACTCAAGATCGCTTTGAATTTATGTTGAAACAGCTACACTTTGCACTGTAGTAATATGAGCACTAACTGTATTATACAGCAATTAGTGCACTATTTTGAAGAATCAGTTCAGTGTAGACATTTTGAAGTTCAGTTCCCTGTGCTCTATGATAGCTTAGTGCAATGTGCACTTTGCTTTATGTTTGTTTTCTGGCTTTTACTTTCCGTGTAACAACATGAAGCAACGGAACCTGAAAGATCAAAGTTAAGAGTATATCCTGTTGATAGAATTAGATTTTCTTGTGTGTGTACATTTATAGGATTTAACCTGAACTGGAATTTTTAGGCAGTCAGCCACTATGGTATGTTTTAGGTAAGACATAACAAAATTATTCTATAAATAAAAACTTAATGTTTATAAAGATAACCTTTTTTAGTATTTCTTTTCCACAAGAAGACATAGTGGTGGCTGCTAAATAAAAGAAGCTAGTTTGGTTTTGGTTTATGTAAATATTTGTAAATTGGCCAAATGCTTGTAAATTTAACTATAAAGAGTTACCTGAAAACAATTTTAACTTTTTCAAAAGGACTGTGTACAAATTCTTTTAGACCTGCTGTAGCACAGTTTGTACCTCTAATGTATTTGGTTATTTTGCAGACCAATCCAAATGCTAAGATTTTGCTTTTCTTTGACATGTAAAAGGTGCATATTTTCATTTTCTTCGTTAAGTTCAAATTTTTGTATGATATCAAAAATGAATAAAGTTTATATATGGAAATATTCATGTATTTGTGTATGTGTGAAAACTATTATTTAGAACTGAACCAAATCTAATTACCATCCTTGATTATTTAGATCATACAGAGAATCTTGAAATCATATCATTATTGGTAAAACCAGTAAGCACATCAATATCCAATTTTTGTGGTATTCGTAAAAATAAATCTTTTATATAGGTGAACTTTCAAATTATTGATGTTATTTTTTAAGCAATTAAGCTTTTTATATTCTTTGAAGTTTTTAAAAAAATGTTATATATTGCATAACATTTCTTTATCTGAATGTATTAAGTATAACATATAAGTGGTGGTACCAAGTAATCATAAATAATAGTGATAGTAACCTATAATAATACTATACTATAATAATGTCCAGCTCTCAGGGGTGGGTAAGAATGTTAGTTGTTGTATCTGTACAGTATTATTAATTTCCTCCCGAAACCCCAGAATTTGCCATTGTGTGGATTCCTTCACTGTCAACTATGTTTGTTGCTTTCAGTAACCTCACCTATGTTACTGCTGCTTATTTTCAGCGGTTTTGCTTTACAAAATAGATCAGCAGTTAATAAACGTACACCCAATACTAAGTCAGTAGTCTTAAACCTTAAATTATGTACTTTGTGACAGCCATTTGTGTCACATAAAGTGGGCTATTAATATGAAAAAGCTTAGACTATTTTCAATATGATTTATTTACTATGTGAATAACACATTCTTTTACATTTCTATTTGTGTTGATCTCACCACTCTATACATTTACATGTGTTGTTACTCAAGGTAGTATTAGAGTGTTAAAAATGTGCAATCTGTATTCTAAATTTTGCATGATTTGAACTAGGATCTTTGTAAATCAGTCTTACTTGTTTTAGTTAGTATTCCTAAGAAATTTTTAGCTAAATGGGAGGAATAGAGTGGCTATTGGTAGTTTTAATTAGAGCTTAACATTCCCAGAACTGTGATTGAGTTTTTTTTTTTTCCCCTCGGTGAGCAGTCATTTGGGATTACTAATGGGAAAGCTAAGCTTAGTTTGTATCGAGAATGAATAAATTGTGGAGAGTTGGCCCCTGGCTGCCTTCCCTTTTATGCCCACTAGTTGAGCTTCTGTACTGTATCATAACTATATAGCAGTTTTCTATTTGCTCACTTAATGCCTGCACACAACCTTGTGCAGCTGGTAAATACTGTCTAACTTACAGTCACATTTAACAGCTCTCTGAATAGATGTTGCTGTAACTTAAAATGTTAACTGTTCTAAAATCTGCCATAAAATCATTCTCACAAAGAGAACACTTTTACATATTATAAAATTATCTCTACCTGTTTGTACATACTTAGGTCTGGTCTGTCTTCAGGGAACATTCACTAAGCACCTACTTACTGTGTCATAAACTTTTGCTGACTTGTAAGGCATCTAAAGATGGAGGGGTTGCTGTAACTAAAATGAGTGACTTTCAAATGTACTGAGGGAAAAGGACAAAAATGATTGGAATATAGGATAATGTTGGAACCTGAAGAGGGTTACTGAGCTTTCTTGTGATTCAAAGAAAGATGGTTGAAAGGAGTAGCAGCCCTATTAGAGAAAAGCACAAAGAGGAGGGCATAAAAAGAGTGCAGGCACTTTGAATGGCTAGCAAAGGAGCCTTTATTGGTGTGCTGGCCAGCAAGGTTCACTGACCCCCACAGAAGGTCAGAGTCTGGCAGTTAAGGGCAAGTATGTGGGAGATAAGGGCTGGGGCCTGGGTGCTTTCTGGGATTCAGTCAAGTATGTGAGAGATAAAGTCTTGGGGCCAGGGTGTAGCTGGGTGGAAGGTGAGAGGAAGCAATTGTTTTTTTTTGGGTATGGGAAGATAAAGGCAAGGACAAGTTTCAAGGCTCCTGTCCACACCCACCCTAGGTTCCCAGGAACCCATGTATTTCTTGGGTGACCTTTCAACAGTGAACCTGAATAAAAGTATACCAGTTAATAAAAGGTGAGATGAGGCTGTCTGGAGGAAGGCACTGGTGTGACTTGATAAATTGTTGGGAATTACTGGCTTTTAAACATACCAAACAGGTAAAATGTGGGTTATGCATTTATTTTACCAGGGAACTTGGGCTTTAGTTCTTGGGCAATAGGAAGCCATGGAGGTTTTTGTAAGCTTGGGCCTGAGATCCAACCAGTGGCCTAGGTAGGGCATTTGGGCTGAGTTTCTGACAAAACTGCCTTTGGTCAATTTGCCTTTGATTTTGGAAAATTATACCTCTTTAAGGGTTAAGGTTACGGAGATAAAAGTTTCCAGGCTGAATGAACAATACAGGCATCAGTGACGGAAGAAATACACAATTTACTGAGTTGCAAATTTAGAGTGTCGGTATTTAGCACTGGTTCAAAACTGAGCTTAAGAAAAAGCAAACCTAGCTTTGTTTCTTCCCTTTGGGCCACTTTACCAGCAGCAAGACCGTCAGCAAGCTATCCAGACTCTTCTGAGCCTCTGTTTCCTCATCTTAACTAAAACCGATGTTTCAGTTAAACTTACCACAGGACATTATCAAAATGAGACCCTTAGTAGGGTGCCTCAATTACCCCTCTGCTCAGTGAAACGTAATCCGTTGGCTAGAAATAAAAAAGCCTAGCAAACCCACCCAGGGCAAAGGCGGGGTTGGGTGCCTTTCAACAATCCTGTGTAGCCTGAAGAGTCTCTGCCCCTCAATGGCGATCCCAGATGCTAGAAAGGCCCGCCAAAGCTTTACCTAAAAGGGCGGAGAGGGCTCGGGAGAAGTTGGCAGACGCGCGGGGAAGAGGAGAAACAGCCGCGGCCCGAGAAGCTCCGTGGCGAAACTTTGACGCCTTCTATTTAAAGTCTCGGGGCTCACCCGCCCCCGCCCCCTGGCCGGGAACCCGAGTCGCAGCGCCGGGCAGAACTGCGCCGGGCGGGTCGCGAGGCGCAGTCAGAGGGAGAACACCAGGCGCGGCGCGGGCGGCTCCGGCTCCGGCTCCGGCCCGGGAGAAGCACGATGGCGAGCAGCGACAGCAACCACGCCGTGGAGAGCTTCGTCGGCTCCGACGAGGACGAGGAGGCGACCCGGGGACTGGAGAGCGAGGAGGAGTCCGAGGGGGAGGGTGACGAGACGGCCGCGGAGTCGGAAGAGGAGCCGGACGCCAGGTAGCGTGACCCTCCTCAGGCCCCTGCTGAGTAAGCCACGCCGGGGCCTGGAGCGCGGCGTTGGAGACAGGTGCTTCCCAGCGAAACCCTGCGCGCCCTTTCTTTTCCTTTTTAAATGCTAGAGTTATTCCCTCACGCAGTTTCTCTCTAGGGGCGCTGCCACAGTAAAGAACTTGAGGTGTCAGCTGGAGTGACAGGTCCGCCTGCAGCCATGAAGTTTATTGCCCTCCCACCCCATCCATCTTCACCATTCCTTTCACCAGCCCACCTCCCTGCCAGGGCTGCTCTGGTTTATTCCTGGGGATTTTCTTAAAAGTCCCACCTAACTACAGAAATGTGCTGAAAACTTACATTTGGCTAAAGGAACAATCTTGAGAAGCCTGAGCAGAGAGAGAATTGGGTACAGAGCGGGGGTGGAAGCAGAGAAGGCCACTCAACCCTTCAAACGCTGAAGGTCGGCTGGACACCTAACGCCAGGTGGCTACTGTATCTTAGTAAGATATAGCTTACAGTAGGCCTGTGATATCTTTGGAGTAAAGAACTAGGACTTCCGAACCCTTGTTTTTAAATTCCTGCCTTTTTTTTTTTTTTTTTTTACCTTCCTGATTCCAAATGTTTTAGTGCCATGGATGCAATTATAGATAATGCTATATATGAATTCATGGTTCTGCTCCATCTTGTAGACCCTAAAATGGGAATAGTTGGAATCAACTCTTCGGGGGTTTCTACTTAACTTGTTCTCTTAGAGTATATATGTTTTTGCTTTTGGGAGTTGGTTTTTTTCTTTTAGTATTTTTGTTTGTTTTGTCATTGATGTCCCGTCCCAAATCTATTAATATCAACAACGAGGATTTGTAGGTGACAGATCGAGGTGCACTATTTTGGACCGCTCATCTTACCCAAAGTTAAAAAGACTGCTTCCCAAAGCCAACAGCTGACATTGAAATAACCCACGTGGATTCAGATGAAATGTCTGTCAGATAAGTCTGCAATCATAAGCATATTTACTAAGCAACAATCAGGTGTGACGTAGGAACAATCTCTGCCCCCTAAGATTTACTAAAGAAAGTTAGGAAGCTATAGAGGAAGTGAGGTTTTGTGCCAAAAATATGAGAGAAACTAACAGGAAAGACCCTGTATACAGTGAAAAGTCAGAGGATAGTGTAGAGCTGTGAGTGTCTGGAAGACTTGAATAGAACCGCAGAAAGTTGAGGCAGCCATAACTGAGGAAAATAATGAGGGACCCTTGTTATTGGGTGATATTGGGAAGGGGAGCAATCTGTCAACATCAACCTTTAAAACCTTTCCCTCTTAATGATGTCCAGGAGCTTCCTATCCTTGGTTAATCAAAAACTTCCCCCTCGGAGAATGTAAAAATTCATTTACAATAAATTCTGAGTAGTTGACAATGACTCAAAGCCCCTCTTTGGGATTGTATTGCCCTTGGTAGAGGTCAGATCTTCAGGTACGGATAGGATGTATCTGCTGTCAAATTCAGTCTGCTCTAGTTACAGCTGGGAGGGACAGACGGGCATGGGTAGATTGAATAGGGTAGAGGGAAACTTGAGGTAGATGGCAGGGAGGCCTTAAAAACTATCACATTTAGTTTGGATTTGATGCCATGGGTAATACAGATTGAGGGAACTTCTGAACAGAATTTACTGGACTGTTGGAAAATTAGCCTGACAGGCAGATCAGGTTTGGGGAGGGCTTGTCAGGAGGCAGTAGCAGAGAAAAAGGAGGCTGTCAAAGGTTAAACGAGGGTGGGTACAATGGGAAAGGGAATAATGACTAGAGGTGGAGAGGCATGAATAGGGAGGAACTTTTAGGGGAACTGGAGTCCCCAAATTATTTCTACCTCAAGTGTTTTTCATTAATCAGACTAAAATATGGCTTAACGTTCTTTGTTCTGAGACTAAAAAGTTAAAGTTAAAACGTTCTCTAGAAAGTGGAAGGTAAAAATGTCTCATTCTTTATTCCCTCTGTGGACTCTTCTACCAAAGTTTTATAATTAAATGAAAGCCTGTTCACTCTGTGCCACTTTGTTTCCCTGTTAAATGATTGCGAGCTTTCTCATGTTTATCCTTTCAAGCAATACTATGAAGTGACTGTCCTGATACAATTGAGAAAACTGGCATTTTGTGTCATTTACTGAGGAGATAGTGTTACAGGGCCGGGAGAGGGGCACCACTGAACCCCCAAACCTGCCTGCCCTAAATAGGTTCTGCCATCCACCGCATCAATACAAGACATAAGTGCTTTGATGGAAAGGAACTTTACTACAATGACTATACAATACAGAAAACAAAGAATATAATCTCTAAATCAAACACCTGAAGTTACCCATCCCTTTTTGGATAAAAGTAAACCCAAAAAGGATTGGCCCAAATTAAGGCCTGAAAGCCCGCCACAAACTTAAAGCACCTTCTGGCAGGAACCCATAGAAAAGGTTCAGAACTGGCCAGACAAGTCTGGGAGGAAAAGAGCAAAATCAAAATTAAGAAAAGCTGCCATAGTCAACATCCCCATGGGTCTTTCACCCACATCTGTTTCAATCTGTCCAGGGCCAAGAAACAAGCACAGTTTCTTCACATGTCTCCCTCTGCTCCATGTGGCTTCCTCAGGTCTCCTTCTGGCTCTCAATCCTGCTTCCTTCTTCTCCAGACTCCTCCTCTTCTCTTCTCAGCTCCACCTTTCTGGGTGGAGCAGGGAATCTGGAACTTCCCCTTTTCCTGGGGACCACCCTATTACAAAAGGAATATGATATGTGGCATAAAGAGGCTGCATATGAATCCTGTTAGCCCTTTTATCATGGGCACATTTCTTGTCATCCCTGAGCCCAATTGTTTTATCTGTAAAATGGTAGTAATAGTTCCTAATTCATAAGGTGGTTGTAGGATTAGGTAAATTAAATGAATGTGAGTTAAAAGTGCTCCGAGCTTTGCTTTCTGCCCACTACTCATCAATAAGGGGAGAATGATGATCTCAGTATTTGAATAATGGGCCTTTTCTACTTTGGTTTTCTTATATTCATTCTCTCCCTAACATTTAGAGAGTGCCTACTAATTGCCCCAGATCATGCAAGAACCTGGAGCTTTAAAAAATAGCTAAGAATTCATTACTATTTTCAAGGTGTTCACATTTTAGGTGGAGACAGAATAACACAATTATTTCATTAACTTATCTTAAGAGATTTAGGAAAGAAAAGGTACAAAGCATTTCACTACTAGGGAGTTCTGGTATCCATTCTGCCTAGAAGGATTGGAGTAATTTCACCAAGTTCCCTCTGGGTAGGATGTTCTATCCTAAGGAAATAAGTGGAAGGCTTATAGTGGGTAGATGTCAAAAAGATTTTTGTGTTAGAAATACCCTCCAACTAATCCTTTTACAATTAGAGAAACTCTGTCAGGGGACATTTGTTCAAAGTCACATAACTTTTTTTTTTTTAAAGATTTATTTATCTATGCATCCAGAGCTGGGGGCAGAGGTGCAGGGGCAGTGAGAGGATTCACCAGAAACAGAGTGGGGAGCAGAACAAGCCAACTGACAAAGTACACTGCTGAGGGGAGTAGCGGACAGGTCAGGAAGGGTCTGCCACACTATGTGGTCACCTCCGGGGTGGGGATTGAACTCATGCTGAAGTGGCTTTAGCTTCTTAGTGCTGCACTTTAACCTGCTGCACCACGATGGAGGGCCCCAAATCACATAACTTTAACATGAGAATTAGAACTAGATCCAGGTGTTTGGACTCTAGTCCAACATTTGTTTGTTTATAAATGTTTATTGACTCCCACTAAGTGCCAATGCTTTCTAGGCACAAGGCATACAAGAGAACAAAATACCTGCCTTTCTGGAAGTGACTTTCCAGTTCAAGAAGATAAAATGTGGCCAAATAAAAAGATAGGTAATATGTGAGTTGGCAGTAAGTGATAAGGAAACAACACAGAGGAGGAGTATGCTCTGTTGGATAAGGTGGTGAAGAAAGCTTGTCGGATCAAGTGACATTTGCACAAAGACTGAACAAATGAGAATCCCAAAGGGAAGTCAGGTACAGGAACACTGAGACAGACAGGAATGTCACATTTTGTTTGAAGAACACAAAGGTGGTCAGGTTGCTGTAGTTGGGCAGGTATGAAGGGGAGTGGTCAAAGATGAATCTGAGAGATAGTTGAGTTGCAAACCTTGGACAGGTCTTCAGATTGTACTTTGAGTAAAATAGGAAGCCATGATCTGTCTACCATACTTTTTGGGGTTTGAAAAAAAAAATTAAGGAAAACATGGGGATTGCAGTATTCCATTAAGTAGTAGGTACCTATACATTCATAGATTCAGTTAATATATATTAAGCACCTAATGTTGCCATGCATTTCTAAATGTTTCAAACTCACAGTTTCCTGTATGAAAGAAGATAAACAGAACGTGTTACTTTTGCTTTTTCTAACTGTACCCAGTGAAATCCAAATTTTACAGCCTTTCCCACAGATCACCTAGACGGTCTCCAATATTTTTGTTTTGGATCATTTTCTGTTGCTCAATTTTAATTACACTATTCAAGCACAAAGGATTTTTGCCACAGATTTTTCCAACTGCAGTTCTGACAGTCTTTATATAATAGGCCTGTCTAAACTGATAGAATTAAAACTATCAGTGACATTTATAATTTATATCACAGGAAACAAAACTTCTGAAAGGTGAAGGGAGTTTGTCAATGGTTTTCATTATCAGTACAGAGCACTCTGTTTCCATATATCTATTTATATGATATCTCCCACTGCTGTGCTTACCTAGGTGCTGTGACAAGTGTGTTATTTGAGCCTACCCTCTTTTGAGGTCAGTGGAAAGAGCTGGGGGATTAAAGGAGTGACTACTATCTATGCCAGCAGCTGAGGGAGGAGGCCCTTGGAGCAAGCAATTGAAGAGCTATTTAAATGTTGGTTGCATGGATAGTACATGCCCTTGGTAAGACTTTGACTCAGTATAGGGAAATATAGCAAGAGCTGGAAATTGTTTTTCTTGAAGACAGCAAACCTACTAAAATGTTGGACATGTTGACTGATAAAATTTTGCAAAAACAGAATCTGTCCTAAGGTTCCTGAATTGTCTATTCTGAGCCTAGGCCTAAATGAAAACCTTGGCTCATTTCAAGCAATATAACCAAGTTATGTTGGTTTTCTACCAAGAAAACATAGATGAGCAGGTATAAGACATCGGTCATGGTTTGTATCTTAATCAATATTTTTTGGCCTAATCTATAATTATCCAATAAAAATATGTGAACCACATATATATCTTTAAATTTTCTAATAGTCACATTTTTTTTTAAAGATTTATTTATTTGTGCATACAGAACTGGGGTACAGGCCAGAGGCTCAGGGGCAGTGAGAGGCTTCACCAGAGACAGAGTGGGGAGCAGAACAGGCAGATCGACGAAGCACACTGCTGAGGGGAGCAGTGGATGGGTCAGGAGAGGTCTGCCACGCCATGTGGTCACCTCCGGGGCAGGTGGGAATCGAACTCATGCGGAAGCGGCTTTGGATTGTCAGTGCTGTGCTTTAACCACTGTACCACCAAGAAGGGCCTCTAATAGTCACATTTTAAAAAATTACACAGAAGCAGGTAAAATTAATTTTTATAATATTTTTCATTTAGCTCAATATCTAAAGCATTATTTCAATATGTCATTGATTTTGCATATTCTTTGTAATTTGATATGCTATATAGTTCACTCTGCCTATCTACATTTCAAGTGCTAGAGGCTACCATACCCAATAGTACAGACCATTTAATAGCTTCATTGGAATCCACAGAACTACCCATTGATAATGAGCTCTGTAGTCAAGGCCCTGTGCTAGGCAATAGCAGCATAACTGCGATTGGATAACACATTTGCTTGTCTCAAGAAACTTTTAGTCTGTTGAGAGGAGGTAGTTAACTTCAATAAATTGTAAGTACTACCCTAAGATCATTCACACAGGAATAGGGAAAGACATACAGCTGATCGTTGAGCAACTTGGGCTGACTTATACATGGGTTTTCTTGTAAATGGCACAAACTTGTATTGATAAATACAGTAGAGTACTATAAATGTTTTTTCCTTATGATTTTATTAATAACATTTCTCTAGCATGCTTTATTGTAAGGATAGAGTATATTCTATATATAATATACAAAATCATACAGTATGAATTACTGTGTTATTGTCAAGGTTTCTTGTCAACAGTGAGCTATGAAGTCATTGTTTGGTTTATTGACTGGAGGTGGGGGGGGTTCACTTTGAGTTGTTCAAGGTTCAATTGTAAATTCTTAAACTGAGACTTAGAAAGGTTTTGCAAAATGATACTACAAATAGGTAGAATGTTAATAAGGCACATCATATGATTAGATATTCCTTTACCTCCTGGTTTCAGCTGTTGTGCTAACTGTGGTTCTGTCTAAACTTTACTCATCCAGAACCACTCAGAATTTCCAGGACAGAGGTTATTTGCTGGATGAATAGATGAATTGTGTGAATGAACAAGTGAATGAGTGAATGAATGTTAAGTTATCCAGATACCTGCAAAAAAAACCAGTTTGGGATTTTGAAAGTTTTAGATTAGGTAGGATTTCATTGATTGGTGACCTTTCATTTACCAAGGATTGACCATGCTCTGTCTGGGAGCATTGTAGCTGGGAGGGAACAGTGATAAGTACAGAGGGATTGTTCAATTAGGATGTCTGTGGTCACCATTGCCACCTTCTGTCACTTGTTGGAAACCCTCCCCTAGACTGACCCTGGAGCCAAATCATAGCTGGAAGGATGAGAATAGGCTTTGTTTCTGCCCAGAGGAAAACTGCTATTAAGAAAAACTGGAGTGCGTTCAGTTAAAAAATTCCACATCCTAATCTGAGGAAGTCCAAGCTATGTGGGAAGATTAGTCAATGCTACTCTTTGATTGACCAAACTCCAAATGCTCAAAGTCCTCTTGTGGAATCATTACTATGTTTGCTTAGTTTGGATATACTTTTGTTCAAAAACAATCCACATGCTAAACAGAAATTTACATTCACTATAGATTTCCCCTTAATAGCTGATTTCACTAGGGCACTTAAAATTGTTGAATAGTAAATAAAACTAATTTCCTCCTCCTATGATTTTGTTAAATTAACATTTGTTAAGTCGAGTGCAGGGCGCTGGGTGGTAAACCACAATTCAACAACAGACCACAAGAAACAGTGAAATTGAGAACTTCATACCTCACAGGTCTTAGTGCACAGCATACCTAGAGGGGTTCTGCAGGTTGAGTCCAGGCACAGTGAAGTGGGTCTTGGGACACATGTTATTAGGGTTGGGTGTTCAGGGGTTTCCAGACTAAGACTGGGCTGATTAATTCAAACTAAAAAGGGGGAGCTTGGTAAACTTCCAGGAGGTCTTATAAGAGAGATACACCAAGGGAAAGCACTATGAGGTGGGGGAAACTTGATCCCAAGAGTTGCTGGGGAGGCCTTATCTGGAACTGACAATTGCCTGTGACTGCAGGCTGTTATCTCAGGCTTGGGCTTGTTGGCATGAGGAGGCTAGTGCCAATTTAAGGTCCCTGCAGGCTGCTTGGCAAACAAAATGGGTATTAAGGCAGTTGTACCATGGAGTGGTTTATTTAGTTCAAACCTTGACACCACCAATTTCAGAAATGTACCTACTATCAAAGAGAGACTCATTCATTCAGCAAATTTTGAAGGCCTACTGTGTGCCAGTGTAAATATGGAGTAAGCGAAGGAAGCAGAATTTCTAATCTCCAGAGTTTAGCTAGTCTTTGGAAAGGAGGGTAGGTATTAAATAATCTCACCAGTAGTTAAAGCAAAGGCACTGGTAAAGTGAATTGAGCTTGGGCATCTGAGGTAGGGGTCCATGGGACCCCTCAAGTTCCAGGCCCTGGAATCCTCTTGTAAATGGCCCTGGGAATTTTCAGTCTCTGAGTCTGCTCTGCTAGTCTCTCCATCTCCCTATAGCAAAAGGTTTCCTCACCCTATAGTCCACATCTGGTAGAAAAGCCTAGCTTCTGATGATCCTTACCCTGAAAGGGGCCTGAGACTTCATCTCCCTGACCCACTTATCTCTCTAATGAGTGAACCCAGAGGAAATAAGGGAGCAAACAGTACTCAAGGAACAGCTATTCTATTCTAAGTACAGTCAGTGGTTACTGTAACTTATTTTTTCAATGGTTCTATGAGGACATTGTTTTAATCTCCATTTTATGAAAGAGAAAGTAGAAGCTTTGCAGTAATGAATAAAGTGCCTAATTTCAGAAAAGTAGTATGCTGGGATTCTAACCCTATTATAATTGTATAGTGGCAGACCCAGTGCTGAACTCTTAGTGTTCATCTCAGTATTTCACACACGTCTGGTCTGTTTTAGTTGAGAATCAATTTACTATTTAAAATTATCATTTCGGCTTACTTTAAACTTTAAATACAAAGTATAAAAGACCCAGGAAAAATATGTAGTAGCTAATCCTGACCAACAAGTTAGCTGTATTAAGTTTCCTAAATGTATAATAGGAAGAGTAGACTTGTGTTTAAAAATAGACATTAGGCAATCCAGTGTGACTGGACAAGGTCAGACATAACAACACCAAAATAACTTTTTTACTTGTTCTATGGGATCATGTGATAAGTAATAGGTATTTATCATAATACCTATAAAGTTCAGACCCTCTGTTTAAAAGACTGAATTTGTGTGAGATATAACATAGTGTATGTTGAACTTTTCATATCTAATTTTTTTTTTTTTTTGAAGAGTGTATGAGAAGAGAGGGAGGGAGACAGCTGTCTTGGGCTGTTCATGGTTTTGGTATCTCCAAGAAGGGCTTTAATAAATTCCCTCTTCATCCAGCATTATTTTGGACATAAACCAGATTACACTGCATTAGAAAACCCTTGCTAGCATTGAAAAGTCTTGGATTACTATTCTAGCATTGTCTCTTACTGGCATTGTCTCTACTTGGGGCAAGACACTTAACTTCTCTGCATCTTTATCGCAGTGTTCAAGACCCTGCCTGGACCTGTGTCCCTCTCAGTTCATCAGGCCGCTCTGCCAGGTAGTACATTGCACTACATTGCAGCTGTGCTGGGCTCTTGTTGAACCTCCACACGCTAAGCTTGTTGCTGCATCCAGACCTTTGTTTTCTCTCCCAAGTTCACTATTCAGGTTTCTGTGCATAGGTCACTTTCTTTTTATTTATGCATACAGAACTGGGGTACGGCCAGAGGTGTAGGGGTGGTGAGAGGATTCACAAAAGACAGAGTGTGGAGCAGAACAGGCTGACTGACAAAATACACTGCTGAGGCGAGCAGCGGGCAGGTCAGGAGAGGTCTGCTGCTCCATGTGGGTCACCTCCGGGGCCAGGATCGAACTCATGCTGGAGTGGCTTTAACTTCTTAGTGCTGTGCTTTAACCCTCTGTGCCACCAGGGAGGACCCACATATGTCACTTTCTTAAGGAGGCTTTCCTGAGCCATCCTGCCTAAAATATTCATTCTCTTCTAGTCTGTCACTGTCTCTTAGTCACCATTTCATCTTGCTCTTCATAGAAGATACCACTCTCTTAAAAGATATCTTTTTGTTTGTTTATTCTCACTACTAGCTCGATGGAAGCAGGGCCTTGCTTTGCTCTGCTCATCTCCAGCAGCTAGAACACTGTTTGGCACAGTCAGTGCCTAAGAAATGATCCTAAAAAAAAACCCAGGATCTCGGATGTCCTTCTCTTGGACCTACACTATCCATGTCATCACACTCTTTAACAAATCATCTTGTTCTTAGGTGCCAAAACAAGGGCACAGAGAATGAGAACTATGTAGTCAGTGAGTTTGTCAAAGTGCAAATCAAATAGAGAAATTTATGATTTACAGAAATGTAAACACCTTCGAGAGGGTCTAAGCCTATCAGTATTGTTTTAAATTGGGTCCCCTTTTGAACAAATCCTTTTGTTAGAGGGCAGGGAGAGGAGTACCCCCAAACTCCCAAACCTGCCCGCTCTAGACAGGTTCTGCCATCTGCCACATCCAGATAAACACTTATAAGACCTTCAT
Source organism: Condylura cristata (assembly GCF_000260355.1). Classification (NCBI taxonomy): domain Eukaryota; kingdom Metazoa; phylum Chordata; class Mammalia; order Eulipotyphla; family Talpidae; genus Condylura; species Condylura cristata. The sequence continues at coordinate 33,773,007 of NW_004567108.1, read as the reverse complement.
TTAATGAAAAGGAACTTTATTTAATACAATTAGTGTGCATCACAGAAAACAGATAATATAGTTTTTAAACCAAACACTCAAAGTTACCCATCCCTTCGTGGGTAAATATTCAGCCAAGTAGGATTGCCCTAAATCAAGGCCCGAAAGCCTGCCACTGCCTAAAGCACCTTCCAGCAGGAACACATAGAAAAGAGTCAAAAGCAGGTAAACAAGTCTGGGAGGATAAGAACAAAATCAAAGCCAAGATAAAAGCTGCATTGGCAACCTCCCCACTGGTCTCACCCACATCTGTTTTACCCAGCCCAGGACCAAAAAGCAAGCACAGCTTCTTCACATGTCTCTCTGTTCATGTGCCTCCTTCTGGCTCTCTATCCTGCTTCCTTCCTTCTCCAGTCTCCTCTCCAGCTTCTCCTCCCTGCTCAGCTACACTCTCCTTTGGATGGGGGGGGGGGACCTGGAACCTCCCCTTTTCCTGAGGACTACCCTGTTACACCTTCACATACAGACTCTTAAGTTACTCTCCTGGAGAACAACACAAGAAAGGGGAAAATGGATACTTAGAGAAGACACCAGGTCAGGCTGGCAGTACAGCTGTGCCTCAGTCTAACATGCTCAGGAGAGTGAACTAAGGATATCATCCAGGGAGCTACAGAAAACAACTCTCTCCAGATTCTCAGGTGACACATAAATTTAGGAGGAAGAAGTTTTCTTTTCCTTACTCCTTAGAGACTCCAGGATACAAAAGGTGGGGTAAGATAGGGGAAGAATGCAGATGCAAAGTTAGCAGTGTTGTTATACGAATTAAAAAGTTGCCTGATAACCAAATGTGTAGTTAAATTGGCAGATAGAATTAGAGCTACTGCTAAAGTCCCTGAATACCACTGTAGGTTGGCAGAGAAATATAGGTAACACAGTGTCTGCAGCACCAAGCCAGAAAAAGGTATGCTGGCATCAGAAAACCAGGTTTAATCATGTGAATAATTCACAATAATTAGTGGCCTACTATAACTTACAGTAAAATGGCCATCAGTAACAACCTTTTCTTGATTTCCCATCTATTTCTCTCTGCTTCAGTTTCTACATGTCATTCAACATGCCAGTTTCTACTTGTTAATCTTGTAAATTCCCTTGGATTGAGGTTGCATAGTTTGAGAATTTAGAATCATGAATTCAGAACCTCAGATTTTAACAACATTGAGACTGAGCAGATGCTTCCATTTACCAATAAAGACTCCTAAGTGATTTTTCTCTAGATGAAAGGAGTTCCCTTGGGTTCCAGAGTCTATGTCAGTCAGGGTTTTGAGTTGCCAAAATAGAAGAAGAAAATGACTTTTCAAAGGGTAATGATAGCTCATAGAATTGTGAACAGTATGGAAAAGTAAGTTTTGGTAGCCAGCAACAACCCTTAATACCATGCTTTACAGCTGGACTGGTGAGCTATACGACTCAATCATAAGACAATGCAATTTTAAAATGGGTAAAGAATGTAAGACATTTTCCCAAAGAAGATATACTTATGACCATTAAGCACATGAAATTGATGGAATTCAGTACATGCAGTTCTTGTGTCCCTCTCAGAAAGTTTTTACAGTTTCCCTTCAGCTGCACATAGGAAATTTACTGAGGAAAATGCCTGTGGAACTTATTGTCCTTGGGCCAGTTTAGGTTGGTTCTCTCAACTGATTATCCTTTTGGCACCCTCCTCAGATTCCTGGAAACTTCCATAGCCACTTACATTTATGAATTGTTATTTATGCCTTCCTCCCCACCCCCACCCCTCTCTATCCCCCCACCCCTGCAGTCTTTGTTTTTTTCACCCTGTGAAAACTTCCATATAAATTTGTTTACTCTAAGCTTCCATCAAAGTGTTCAATATCATTAACCATCAGGGAAATGCAAATCAAAACCACAAAGAGCTACCACATCACACCTATTAGGAAGACAAATAATAAGTGTTGGTGAGGATATGGAAAAATCAGAATCCTCCTACACTGCTGGTGGGAATGTAAAATGGTGACTGCTTTGGAAAACAGTCCTCAAACAGTTACCATCTGACCCAGTAATCTCCCTCCAAGGTATAAACCCAAAGAAATGAACACATATGTCTACACAAAAACTTATACACCAATGTCTATAGCACTATTCATAAATATTATAAAGTAAGACTGTCAGTATGCAACTAAGGGGCTCCCTGAAATCCCACTTAAAGAATGCTTGGAATGAGGTTCATCTAGGTGCCACACAGAGGCTAAGGAAACTCTTAGTATGAAAAATGTTTAATAGAGTTGGTGTGCATAGAGAGAGAAGAGAGAAATGATACTAATAGTTTTCTAATAAAATTCCCAAATTTTCCCATTCCCCTGTGGGCAAATGTTCAGCCAAACAGGGTTAGTTTGAAGTGGAGCTGCTGAGGCCTGAAAGCTTGCCACAAGACTAAGGTACTTTCTGAGAGGGAACCACAGAAACTTGTAAGAAGATTCCAGAGAGCTGACACCTAAGAAGAGATTCCATTTGCAAATGTACCAAACAAGCCACCATGAAGTCAGGATACTGCTGCCATTTTGTCTCTTATGCACGAGGAGCAGCCTCCCCACACGTCTGTCTCCCCCATGTCTTTCTCACAAGTATCTCTTACACGTCTCCTCCAAGTCTCCAAGCAGTAACCAAAGGTGTAAGCTGTGTGGCTTAGATGGTGAGGTTTGGTGTGTGGGATTCTTGGGTCTCTCTGGGAAAGATTTCAGCAAGTGTCCTCATTCACAAGCACACAGCAAGTTTATTGAGGAAAGAAAAAGGGAAAGAGACAGCTGCGTAGACACAGACAAGCAATCTTAAATGACAAGAAACTGCAGTTTTGGAAGGGATTAAGAAAAGGATACCTGCGTAGACACAGGTGAGGAGTCTTAAAAGGACAAGAACTGCATTTTACTTGAGCAAGGAGTATTTTTTTAGTCTTCTGAGATGGAAAATTAACACCTTGGGTTCAGGGGTTGGGTTGGTCTTCTAAAATCAATAACCCACCCCCAACACACACATACTCTGGCTGATAATCTTTTCTAACCCCACTTTAGATTCCTGGATTCTTCCATAGCCAAGTTTAGCCTAAGATTCATTAATCATCCCTACCTTCTCTGGTGTTTGTCTTTGTGAGACATCCTAAATTTTCTACTTTAAGGTTCTATCAGAAGTAAGAATCAAACACATGCCTTCCATGTTATACAGTCTGCTCAGCTCTGCCCCTAGTGTTCAGTCTCTCCCCAGCTCAGGAAATCTGGTTCATGGAGTTCTGGCACTCATGATCTAAGGCAACTTCATGTAAACAAGGGCAGGGAAAATGATGCCTTCCCTTCATATGGTGTATATGTAATAGTGAGACTCAAATGTTCATCAACTAAAAAATGGATATAGAAAATTATGGTATTTTCACCAAATGGAATATTATACAGCCATTAAAAGGAGCAAAATATTGTTTCATGCTACAACATGGGTGTAATTGGAAATAGTATGCTAGGTAAGCAAAGACAGACTCATAGGATCACATATTATATGTTTCCATTTTCATAAAATGTCCAGAATTGGATATACCTGTACACTGAAAGTAGATTAGTGATTGCCTAGAGTTGGGAGGAGATAGGGAAAGTTTTGGATGGAGGTGGTCCTTTGGAGATAATGAGATTTATTTGGAGTTGATAAAATGCTATAAAATTGGTTGTACAACTGTGAATATGCTAAAAGTTATTGAATTACACACTTTAATTGAGTAAATTATATTTTAGTAATGCTTTTTTTTATTTTAAAATTTTATTTATTTGTGCATACAGAACTGGGGTACAGGCCAGAGATGCGGAGGGTGAGAGGATTCACCAGAGACAGAGTGGGGAGCAGGACAGGCAGATCGATGAAGCACACTGCTGAGGGGAGCAGCGGGCGGGTCAGGAGAGGTCTGCCGCACCATGTGGTCACCTCCGGGGCAAGTGGGAATCAAACTCATGCGGAAGTGGCTTTAGTTTCTCAGTGCTGCCCTTTAACCCGCTGCGCCAAGAGGGAGGATGGTAATGCTATTTTTTAAAAACAGTTTTCCATTGAGGAAACAGTTGCTGTTATTAAGGGCAATAAATGTTATGATTTATTGTTGCCACTTCCATAGCAGCAGCTCGATAATGTAGCAACTGCAACCTCCAGAAAAAATGAGGGACTCCCCTACCAGTAACTCTCAGCCAGTCTGGAATGGATGTGAAGATCATTACTCGGGGAACATCTGGGTATTGTCAACTCTGCCTCCTTTGGGATCCACAGGTGGGAAATTCTCCACCAGGAAAGTGAAGTTAGATGCTAGAATGTCAAAAGGATAGCCAATGACCACAGGAGCAACAAAGGGATTTGGACTAGGCTTTGTTCAGGTCTTGTGACCCCACCTTCAGAATATTTGATAATGCTTTGGTATTTTTTTTCCTGTGGATTATTAAAAACTAGACAAAACTAGGGCCCTCTCTGGTGGTGCAACAGGTTAAAGCACAGCACTATGAAATTATTGCAGCCACTGCATCATGAGTTCAATCCCTGACCAGGGGGGTGACCCACATGGCATGGCAGACCTCTCCTGACCCACCACTGCTCCCCTCAGCAGTGTATTTTAGTCATTCTGCCTGTTCTCTCCACTCTGTCTCTGGTGATTCCCCTGCATCTCTGGCCTACTCCAGTTCTGTATGTATAAATAAATAAATCCTTTAAAGGAATAGACAAAAGTAGCCCAATTGAAAGACCTATCCAGATTTAATACCTAATCTCATTTCAGTTTCAACCTTTCCCACAAACATAATCCTAATCAGGAGCTTTCTAATCAGCACTAAAGAGGTAATCTACCTGCTAAGAGCCATCCCCGTTCCTTTGAGGGAAAGTGGCTTTACCTGAAACAGTCTTTTTGTGTTGTTGTTAATAACCTTGCCACATCTTCTTTCTGTCTAAAATGCCCTCCATTTTGTGTAACCCCTAGAGTATCTAAATAGGATTTCACTCTACTCATGAGTTATTCAATACCATAAATTAGACCTCTAAACTTGTGACTTTTTTTAAAGGGTAGTCAACACTAAATAAAGAAAATCATCAAAGAGCAGTTGTTTGCTATTATCAGAGAGTTAATTGTTTTCTAATCTTTTTTAGCCTGTACACCCAAGTCTGTCCTTCAGAGAGTTGTCTTCCACCTCACAAGGTGGGCTGCTCTGACTCTGGTCCAGTTGGAAATGAACCTCAGTGTCAGATTCTCTTCTTGTAACTTGAAAATGAAGCCACAGATTCTATTTTGTTAGCGTTAGGATGGAATGTGTGGGGGACTAGTCTCAACTTTTAGAGATCTATTCAACTTTATTGTGTTTTTTTTGTCAGTGACATTTTGTAAGACAGTATTTTAATATTTGTATAATTTACTTATTTTATATACAGTTTACATCATTGTTCATTTTTGTACAATGTTTGCTTTCTCTTCTCAGGTGTAGTTCCTATAAAATTCCCACCACCAGTTCACATGTGCACCCTCGCCTTATCCCTTGTGCTCTTCCTTCTCCTGTTTTGACCCCTTCCCCCTGCAAAATATCTCTGATTTATAGTTGCCTGTTACTTTTTTAAATTTTACTGTTACTAATTTTTCCCTTTATCCCTTTTTTGGTTCTCCTATATTCCTTCTATAAGTGAAACACCTGATGTTTTTCTTTTTCCTTCTGACTTATTTCACCGAAAATAATCTCTTCTAGCCCCATCCATATTTTTGCAAATGGCGAGAGTTTATCTTTTTGATTGATAAATATTATTCCATCAGAGACAGTATTGGTTTTTAAGTTTTTAAAAAGTGACTAATTTTCTATTTGTTTCTAAAAAAGATTTTATATTTATATCTATAAACTGTCCAATTATGCTGAGTATAATTTGGTGTCTGAGCTGGTACTCAAAAAAAGTAAGGTATTTAATGCTAAATAAAAGCTTTCTGTGAAGATAGGGAGCCCAGTGTATAGAAGATGAATGAGGATGAGCCCCTATATGAAGGGAAAGGATGGGGTTCCTTGAGTCAGAATGCAGGATCATACCACTGATTTTCTAAAACCTTCCAACACTCTACCTTTTAAAATAGAGTACCTATAAGCACAGCCATTGGTTCCAAATTCAGTAAGCCAAGCAAGCCATACTGATAGCTATAGATGAGATTATACCCTTTCTTTTTGTTCTCAAAATACAGAAATCAGAAATGGAGAAAGCAGTAAAACACCTTTTCAGAAAGTCAAGAAGGTTTTCACTTCTAGTTTGTCTCTAAATCTTCTTGGGAAATAGTTATATGTTATCAGGAAACTAGGAACTCTGGGACTAAAAGTGCTCTTGGGCACCATTTGGTGGCAGCTCTGCTGAATTCTGTAGTAAGAGAAACAGAGGAAACTGGGAGAGAGGGAGAGTGGGAGGAAGAGAAGGAGACAGAAACAGTACCTCCTCTGCATCCCTGAGAGGCCTGGATATACCTCCTACTCTGGATTCCATGAGGAATCTCCATTTGCTTAAGTTAAAATCATTCTATTAAAGCTAGCTTGTGGTCCTGTGCCTCTTATCAATAAGAGTGCCTTAATTCCTACTTAACATTTCTCCTATAGAGCCTGACTACACATGTGCCCTTCCCCCAAAAGCTGCCATGAATCTTTGATCACTTACAACAGACTACCAACAAAATTTGAAAAACCTGCGTCAGATCTGAAGGAACTAATCCTCTCCATCCACTTACATATCCACTGCAATTATCTTAAACTAGATTGAATATAGAGTTGTAGACCCAAAAAAGGTTTGTAATGACCTAACACTAGCATGAACATATTCCATTCAGGTGCTGGTAGTGAAAAATGTTTGGTCAATCTTAGTTTGACCTCAAGAATCAGAGTCCCAAGATTTTCTTTGAATCTTCCCTGAAGTTAAGTCTTTAGTACTTTCACTTCTCCAGAATACACTGGTGAGAGCTGATTACTTCTTTGAGCCTCAGACTCAAAGATGTAGGAGTGTGGGGGAGTAAGTGAGAATAGGAACACACAGGATGTCACATGTTCCTGAAGTAGAGCATGAATGAGTATCAGTTCTGTTTCTCTCTTCAGGGTATTCCTTCAGGACTGCCTGACTTGAGCCATTTTGTGGGGTCATACTGGAGATCACTGTTCCCTAGTGACAACTCCTTATCCCACACTCTTGTTTGGAGTGTAGTCCCAGATGTGCAAATAACTCTCCTTGATTTGTGCTTTATTTAAACCAGGAGCGAACTTCAACTTGGGCTGTATCTATCTCACTGGTGTGGTCTCCCAGATTTATTCCTTGGTCAGCTTGTCAGAAAATGTTAAAGCTTTGATGTAGTTTGATGTTATTTGAATCCAACACAGGGTCATATTAAAATACACCAGTTCTATAACTCTCCTGAAATAATTGTCAGCTTTGAACCAGGATGTAGACAGGGGTGATGTACCTGCTGTCACAATTGGAACAGCTGTCACAATTGGTACCTGCTGTACAATTGGAACAGCTCTCTCGGTATAACTTTATGAATGACTTTTCCTCTAAATTTGGGTTTTAACATTAGAGAAGCAGCATTTCAGCATTAAAAAAGGAATTTCATCTTACTTTTCTGTTTTGTTTATGGACTGTGTGTAATTTGTCTTTGGAACACGTAGAACACACTCATCGATGTTGACTGAATGAGTAATGAATGAGTGATTCAGGGAGGAATAATTAGAAAACTCATCAATTTTGTATAGTTACACTTTCCAGAGGTTAAGTTGTGAAAGAGATGCCTCCTGTCTTAATTAATTAATTTACTAGTAAATAAAAGTGGATTTGTAAGTCCCCAGAGTTTGGACAGCGCAAGTCTAATTGAACATTAGAAAGGAAGGGGAAGAGAACAACCATATGGAAAAGCATTCTCCTCATAGCTGGAGGGTACCCTTGTGTTTGTGGTAGAATCTCCTTTAGGTTGATCCAAACAGGCCCATGGGAGCCGACCCACGATTTGCCCAGCCTCCACTGACACAGACAGAGGGATCCCCCAGGGGCCCAGGATTGGGAAGTTTTCACCCACCCTCTGCTCATCTCAGCATCAGTTGCTGGAGTGAGTGCTTGGTGTGTTATTATTTCCTCTTTAAAATGACAGAAAAGATAATTGTTGCCATGTGTACCAGGCGTAAGGACAAAACCTAATGCCATCCAGTAGAGAAGCTGGTTTTATTTTTAAATGTGCCATTACTTTCAAGGCCACAATTTTAGGATTCATTTTCTGTTGTGAACTTACCAAGAAAGATTGCTGGATGGTCATGAAGGAAATAAGGAAATCCAATCAGACTTTTCCTACTTTGGGGAGCAATTAGCCTTCATCCTTCAGGCTCTTATATAGTTACAATTTTAGTCTAAAAAAAAAAAGTTAGTGGAACAGCAAGAGAGAAGTCTTTCCTGACTCACTGATTTATTTAAAAAGATCCCAGCCTGACACTATCTATTCAGATAAAATGCTCCGTCTCTTAGTAACCACCACTCAACCTTTACGAAAATTTGACAGCAGTGGCTGGTGGGGTGAAGTTTCTGCTCTGCACTAATCCTCAGTAGAGCCGTTCAAGAATTCCAGTGCTGAAGAGTTAAGCCTGTATTTAACTCCTGAGCTGGAAATCCCAGAATATGAATGTTCTTATCCTCCATGTTTTTTTTTTTTTTGTAAAGATTTATTTATTCATACATAACTGGGGTACAGGCCAGAGATGCGGAGGGTCAGAGGATTCACCAGGGACAGAGTGGGGAGCAGAACAGGCAGATCCACGAAGTACACTGCTGAGGGGAGCAGCGGGCGGGTCAGGAGAGGTCTGCCACGCCATTTGGTCACCTCCCGGGCAGGCGGGGATCGCCCTCATTCAGAAGTTGCTAAAACCTCTTAGTGCTGTGCTTTAACCCACTGAGCCACCAGGGAGGGCCCTATCCTCCATGTTTTTTCATTTACATCTTAGTCAAGGGTAATGTTGCTTCTGCTTGTTTTCTTTTCTTCACTATTAGCTCAACCTCTTATCAGTGATTCTCAACTATCCTGTATAGGAAGAAGTTTTGGCTGCCACAGCAGGGGGCAGATACTACTGGCCCCTAGTGGAAGGAAGCGTATGTATACCACTAATTACTCAGCACACAGGAGAGCCTCCACAACAGCATCAAAAAAATTCTGTGGAACCCAAAACATCGGAGGTGCCATTGGTGAGGTGCTCCAACATGACACATAATTGACTTGCCCAGGTTTTGGTCCAATGTAGCAATTAAGCTGGGGAACCATAGTTAGTTTATTTTGGTTCTGAGACCTGGCATCTTTTCTCCTTTGGTTTCTATACCATCAAGAGTATAATATAGTGGGTAAAGATTTTCTCTGGCTGATTCAGATGTCTTCCTGCAGTTTATTTAATTGAGCCATTGTCCCCACTCATGGTCAGACCCTACATACACAGATATTCCTTAAGTATTTAGGAATTGATAGCTCATTCCAGAACCCAAATTGCTCTTTTAACTCTGGGTAGACAGTGGTTCCTCTGATTCCAGAGTGCTGATAGTCATATAGCACCTTTACCTCTTCTAAATAGACACATCCTATTTGAAGCAAGTGGAGAAATTTATGCATGCACCCTACATGTGATATTTTGGTTGGGAATGGGTGGAAGCACGAGGGAAGGAAAGTAGTGATTATTGCGAAACCTTGTATTTTCAAAGAGGCCATTCCTCGTGGAGTCCTGGTTATTAGGTCCAGTGCATGTCTTGGGCACACAAAGACTCAAATTACTTTCATTGTTAGTAACAAGTGTAATTGTAACCCACCATTAACTAATTTTCAGGGTTGTATAAAGCCCTGGGAAACCTGGTCTTGGGGTTTTCAAGATTATAGACTTTTGCAAATGTGCCCGAAAGCATACCCAGACACGCCAGAGGCTTTAACCCTCACTCCCTCCTTTTTCACATGTTATTCCCTATACCTGAATTGCCTCCAACCACCTCCCAATCTGGTCCTCTTGAGAAATTCATTTTATTTTACAAAACATTACATCAGCCTTTTATACTCTGTGGTAATATTTCAAACCTCTGTTCTCACACATGTATTCACACAACCTGCCACAACCCACCCCAAAGTGAAAACATTTCCTCTGAACATTTACATCTGATGCCTTTGACATATTTTTTCTGCACATATCCTGCTCTGTTACAAAGATCTGTTTGCCAATATAACTCCATGCTAGCCTCTAAGTTCTTGGAAGGTATGGTGTTATTTCTCTCTGTTTCCCCATTATATGCACATTATGAGCATTTGCTAGAATTTAAAAACAGAATTTTAATTTTATTTATTTTTCTAGGCTTAGTTTTTGTTTTGTTTTTAATTTGTAACATGTTATTGAGTAACTGGGTTATCTCTGGTAATGGGTTTAAATAGGAGATGTGATAGTTAAGAGAGACATTACTTATCAATGTTAGATTAATTTTTTACAAGAATAGCATTTTCATTTCTTTGTGTAATTAAAAATTATATATAGCTATACATATATACATGTTATATGCATGTATATAACAGTGGTTTTTTGTGTCAAGGAGTACAGATATTTAATGTTGTAATGAGATATGTAATTAGGCTTTGTATTAGATATGGTAATACTAAGTAACTATGCCAAATAAAATCTTAGTGATTTAGCATAATAGAAGTTTCTCTTGAACTCACATAAAAGGCCAAAGCAGGGCCCTTCCTGGTGGCGCAGCGGGTTAAAGTACAGCACTAAGAAGCTTAAGCCACTTCCGCATGAGTTCCATCCCCGCCTGCCCTGGAGGTGACCACATGGCTGGCAGACCTCTCCTGATGCTCCCGCTTCTCCCCTCAGCAGTGTACTTCGTTTATCTGCCTGTTCTGCTCCCTACTCTGTCTCTGGTGAACCCTCTCACCCTCCACATCTCTGGTCTGTACCTCAGTTCTGTATGAAAAAATAATAAAATCTTAAAAAAAAAAAAAAAGGCCAAAGCAAGTATCTCCTCCATGTAGTGACTCAGGGAAACAGGCACAGCAGGTATGCTGTGACTGCTGTCTTCAGTATTTGGCATTTAAGGTTGCCATGCTTTAAGCTGTGGATGGAAACACATATGAAGGGTCATGTGTGAGAGATTATAGTGATCTGTGCTTAGAAATGGCTATATTGCTGGTGTTTACTTTCCATCGATAGAACTCCATCACTTGATTGCCAACTGACCAAGATGAGAAATAATCTTGATGATAAACTAGCTATCTCTAACAGTACATAAACAACTCTGTGTACGCCAAAGAGAAAATAGAATTTTTTAGAGGGTTTTAGGACTCACACACAGAATGAATGATAGGTCAGAGAACCAGGCAGCAATAAGGGGATACTGGTTATCTGTACTGGTGTCATGGAGTGACTTGCAGTCACTTTGCTTGACTGGGATAAGTCATTTACCTTACTATTATAAGGGCAGGGAATAAATAGATGGGCCCCAACTAGCTTAGCCTAAGTAACTACCCGTCAATAAGAAGATGGTAGGATAAAATTCCGGTGTTCTATCTTATTCAGAGTAAAGTCCAAGCCCTCCCGATGGCCTATAATATCAGGTGAACTGACTACCAGCTTCTTTCTGACCTCACTCCTTATCTTTTCCCTCTGCTCCAGTATAGTCCCAGTTTTGCTATTTGTGCTTTCCTAAAATTTGCATGTTCACTCCCTCATCCCTTCAAATCTCTGCTCAAATGTCTCTTTAATTAAGAGATCTTCCTTGACTTCCTTACATACAATAGCACCCAATACACCAATACACCATCACTCTCCATCCCACTTGCTTTATTTTCTTCTGTACTTATGAAGTACATTTGTCTATTCAATTTGTTTATTCTGTTTTCCCTATAATAGAATTTAAGCAACAGAGGAATAGAGACTTTGATTTGTTTATGGGCTGAAAACCATCTAGACCCTGTATCAGCATTAAAGCGAACACTAGGATCTAGCTTTTATGTCTGCATAATCTGATTCAAATTATTAGTCCTTATTCTTTGCAGTTCATGTGTATTTCTGCCTTGGATATAATATTGGTTGATGTTGCTTATACAGTTCATGTCAATCACTAGTTCTGAAGGATAATGTAGATAAAGTCATGTTGTGTCTACATGTAAAGACGACCCATCTATGATCAGGGCATTGTCAAATCTGACAGCAGATTTCTTTGGTCTGAGTGATCCATGTTATCAGTTTATGATGGATACTCACAAGCACGTAGATAAGCTATCATATCTGTTCTCAATCTCAAGTAATGTCCTTTAGGCTTTACCAACTACTGCAAATGGGATCGTTTATTTATATTGGATCTGGCAAGTAGAATTATTATACAACACCCTTTTCCCTGCCTAAGTTCTGAAACAATTGAAAGAAAATTCAAAGGAATGACAGAAATCAAAATATTAACTTTATTACTGATAAAGGTGATATCAGAAAATGTGGTTTATGAATAAGGTAACACTGTGCTTATTAATACCAGTTCTGGGGGTTCTGGGGCACTTATACTTACTCCACTCTTAATAGTATAGGCACAGAATAAAGTGGAGAAAAGTGATAGAGAGAAACTAGGTCAAGGAGGAGAGTTAGAGTTTAGATGTCTTTCCATATGGAAAGAAACACCTGTAATAAGAAATTAGTATCCCACATAATAAATTTAGATGTATGGCTATGGTTATTTTAGGAGATCTTACAGATTAAAAAAAAATCTCCTTTAAAATATTAAAAAATTTTTCATATTCCCTAGTTTATTATACACCTTATATATATGAAGCAGGAAAATACTCACTCACAACAAATTGTTCTCATCTAGGCTGGGAAAAAGTTGACTGTGTCTAGCAATGCTCTTGCACAGGTGAGGACTTTGGCAAACATCTAGTTTACCTTACGGTGGAGCTTCCTCTAGTAGTAACATCCAAATACATTCTAGATATTAGAAGGCTAAAATAAGGAAAAAATAGTTTATATTTCAACCATCTATCCACAGCTTAGACCAAATTGGTTAGTTTATAAGTAATTATAAACATCTTTTGGAAAATCTGCACCAATGGGTTGTCTTGCTAGAACAAATCATGTGTGACAGAGAACTTCGTATATAATTTGAATTCAGTAACTACTTGTTGAATGAATGAATCTTGACTTTGGACTTCAATTTGAAATCAGTTAAAAGTCAATGATGAGGCCCTCCCTGGTAGCGCAGTGTGTTAAAGCACAGCACTGAGAAGCTTAAGCCACTTCCGCATGAGTTCGATCCCCGCCTGCTCTGGAGGTGACCGGACGTGACCTCATGGCTGGCAGACCTCTCCTGACCCGCCTGCTGCTCCCCTCAGCAGTGTACTTCGTTTATCTGCCTGTTCTGTTCCTGGTGAAGCCTCTCACCCTCCGCATCTCTGGCCTGTACCCCAGTTCTGTATGAATAAATAAATAAATCTTAAAAAAAAAGTTTATATTGTTCTTTCTGCACATTTCTAGTTTTCATTCATTAGCAGGTATACCCAAGAAATTTCTATTTCAGATGAATTTCAAGACAATGACTTCTTCAAATCATCATTGACTTTTTTTTTTAATATTTATTTATTTATTCATACAAAACTGGGGTACAGGCCAGAGATACGGAGGGCGAGAGGATTCACCAGGAACAGAGTGGGGAGCAGACCAGGCAGATCGACGAAGTCCACTGCTGAGGGGAGCAGCGGGAGGGTCAGGAGAGGTTTGCCACGCCATGTGGTCACCTCCCGGACAGGCAGGGATCGAACTCATACGGAATTGGCTTAAGCTTCTTAGTGCTGTGCTTTAACCCGCTGCGCCACCAGGGAGGGCCCAATATAAACTCTTTTAACTCCTTTCTACTAAACCTAAATGATTGGAGTAAACAAAATACCCCATTTTGGCTACTGATTACAGACTGATGCCCTAGGCAAGCTAACCACTCCTTATCACAGGCTGCTGTATAATACACCCATCATTGTGAGCTGCACTTTTACTGATGGTCAGATGTGATTATTCCCAAACTCCTTTTATGCTAGTTGCACTTGTTATTTTTTACTACATGACTTAATTCAATGTTATTGAAGCTGATGAATATAAGTGTAAAAGTAAAAGAATTTTTCCTCTAAAAATGAAGATGAATTAAAAAAAATACTTCTTAATAGAACCACCAAAAGATCTGGTTCCTGCTTACAAAAGATTTACAGCAGTGTAGAGGAGCTACAATATATGTAAAATTACTCTAATATATAGAGGTAAATGCCATAGTGGAAGATTACATTAAGATCCCAGAAGTTCAGAGGAAGAAAATTACTTTTGACTCACCAATCAGTGATATTACATGGAAAAGGTGGTATATGAGCTGATTGCTGGAGATAGTAAAGTTAGGATATACAGAGATGATTCATTCCAGATGAAGAGAATTATATAAGAAAAGTTGTAAGGGATGAGGTCAATGTTAGACTGGAGCACTAAGTTCATGAAACGGAAAAAGTAAGGTAAAGCTGAAAGACAGCCTGATTTCAAATAGTAGAAATCACTAACTTCAAGGCTATAAATTGTTCAGGTCATTGTGAAAATAAGATTCTGACTCTTCTTATCCAAATGAACTTGGGGCACAATAATGCTATATAATCTTTTTTTCATGATTTCATAGGTTTCTTCTCTTAACTCCCTAATGACTTATAAGCTCCTGTTACCTAAGCTATTTTATATTACTTTTTGTTCAGCAATGCATGTAATAAATTTTCTGCTAAGGACTTGGTATTCAATTAATTCTTGATGAAATATTAATTATAAAATTAGTCATTATGTTTTTAGAACTTGGTTCTTTAAGGCTTACATAACATTAACAATTTGTACTTTAAACTCACATTTGCTTTGATGTGATGCTTTACAAACATGTTTTACAAAGTTTAATTAAGAGCAGAACCATATCACACTTCACTGATGTGGTATAACAAGTAACACTAAGTCTGATACAGATTTAGTAAAAGAGAACTCCACCCATTACTTTATTTTGTTAATGCATTGTGATTGTGTGAAGGTAAAATAAAGCATCATGAGAGTCTAAGGTATGTTCATAATTATATTTCTATAAGGAATTTTATGTCACTTTCTTTTCTTAGTGGAAGAAGTGGGGTATAGGACAGAGGTGTTGGGGATGAGAGGATTCACCAGAGACAGGATGAGGAGCAGAACAGGTGGATCTACTGACATACAGTGCTGAGGTGAGGGGTGGGCAGCAGGTGAGACAGGAGAGGTGTGCTGTGCCGTGTCGGTCAGCTCCCTGTCTTGGATGGAACTCATGCAATCATGTCATAGTGGGATAGCACTGAGACTTAACTGCTAGGCCACTAGGGGAACCCCTTGATGGCATATTAACTGCTGGTCAAAAGAAAGAACTGCTTAGTTTCTAGACTACAAATTTTGAGTCTAGTATAAAAAAGATATAATAGTTATAAATACTAGCTTTTAGATAAAACATTTGAGGACTTGTTTTACTTCTTCAGAAGGCTAGGGTTTGGTTTTATTTTTTTTTAAAAATTATTGCCAAGGGCCTTTGATAAATCATTTTTTATCAGGGGCGGTGAGAGGATTCACCAGAGACAGAGTGGGGAGCAGAACAGGCACACTGATGAAGTACACTGCTGAGGGGAGCAGCGGGTGGGTCAAGAGAGGTCTGCTGTGCCCTTTGGGTCACCTCTGGGCTGGGGATCTAACTCGTGTGGAAGTGGCTTTTGCTTCTTAGTGCTGCATTTACCCACTGCACCACCAAGGAGGGTCCGAGAATACATTTTTTAAAAATCCCTGGGTCAAATAGGAAATCATGATAAATATTCAGAAATATTTGTGAGTAATAATAATGAAAATACTATCCACAACTTTTATGTGATACATCTATATCTTTGCTTAAGGAAAATTGCATACCTTAAATTCATGTTAGTAAAGAAGGAAGGTGGAAGTTAATGATGTAAGAATCTTTCTCAGGAAGGTAGAAAAAAAATGCAAACTAAACACAAAAATGAAGAAAGGAAATGATGAAAAGCAGATATTAATGAGATGGAAATATCAATAAAACCAAAATTAATTTGAAAAGATTACCAAGTGATAACCTCTGGCAAACCTTTTTTTTTTTTTAAGATTTATTTATGCATACAAGGGCTAGGGTCAGGCCAGAGATGCTGGGGGTGAGAGGATTCCCCAGAGACAGAATGGGAAGCAGACCAGGCAGATCTACTGAAATACACTGCTGAGGGGAACAGTGGCAGGATAGAAGAGGCCTGCTGGGCCATGTGGGTCACCTCCTTGACTGGGGATCAAAATGGTGCTGCAGTGGCTGAAGATAGTTTTACAGTGCTGTGTCTTCAGCCTCTTCAACACCAGGAAGGCCTTCTTGCAACACTTATGAAGAAAAAATTTTAGATTTCCTAAAATTTTAAAGATTCTGGACTATTAAATATTTTAATAGTCCAGTTCTTAGAATATATGATGGAAAAACTTAAACAATAAACAACAGTTCTTACAATAAACAGTTTACCAAAACTGACATAAAAAGAAATTGCAATTCCAGCAATCACATAAATATTACATAAAATTTCTAAGCAAATACCATATCACAAAGAGGACTGCAGGTCCAAATTACCTCATTGAATCCACTAGTCAAGAGAAAAATAATAAAATGTTCCACAAATTTCCAGAAAACAGTGAAGGAGAAAATACTTCAAAATTTTTCTATGAAATGTCAGAGTCTTGATAAGAAAATCTCACACACACATTGTGTGGCAATTATTCATGAAGACAGGAGCAAAATTTTGAAACAATTATTAGTAAACAAAATCTAGCATTATATAAAAAGCATACTATATTGTAACCACATTGAAGTCATTTCAGGAGTTCAAGGTTGGCTTGACATTTGGAAATCAATCATTATAATTAATCAAATTAAAAAATAAAGGATGTGAAAAAAAATTAAAAATAAAAAAATAAAGGAAGTGTTTATCTCTATAGTTGTACAAAATTGTTTGGTGAAATTTAACACTGACTCACTATTGAAAAAATTCTCTTAGCAAATAAGAACAGAAAGAGGAAACTTCCTTAAATAAAGGTTATACGGAAGGATGAGTCTTTGGCACTCGGTTCTGGTATTAGTTTATTCTTTTCTTGGCTCTAACTTGGATCTGCTGAATCTTTGCTTGGCCCAATTCTGAAAGGGGAAGGAAGTGAGCTACTCAGGTTGTTCAGATGTGTCATTTCACAGACAAATCTATATGGGCAGTCAAGTAATAATCAAGGATGTTCTGTGAGAATGAGAAAAGGGAGATGATGTCCATAACCAATACCCATTAACTATAAAAAATTATATATATATTACTTATATCTACATGTGTATATATAGCGATATCTTCACATAGATGATAACACTGGTCTTCCTGAGTATTGAATACATTTTTGAAAGGAGAACCATTTCCTTTCTATAGAGAAATTGTTTCTTTACTGAGTGCAATATCAATACTTAGGTCTTGGCTTTCCACATGCAAATAAGTCATTAAATGATTCCTTTGGCTCTGTGATTTTTCTATTCCTTTGCTTCTCTCCAGTAATCCAAAGATCCCAAAATACTTTGGGTTTCTCAGTGAGTCAGACTGATTTATTCATATACACATTTTGCATATTCTATGACATTTTCCTGGAATGCCCTCCTCATCCTCTAAAACACCTCCACACTTCATCAATTTGGCAAACTCCTGTTTCCTCTTCCAAATTCAACACAACTATCTTTCCTCGGTGAAGTATTCCCTTCTTTATGTTCGCACTGTATCTCTCCTGTTTTCTGTAACAGCACTTTATCATACCATATTAAAATGTTTAGCTCATCTGCTGATTAGATTTCTAATTTCTTGAGAGAAGATTCTGTGTCCTTGTATTTTTATGCCTAGTATTTAAATTCAATAAAAGTTTATTAAATGAAGAAATAAACGAGTGGTTGAATAAGCAGACAATTAGGTGAACCTACCTCTGCAGAATTTATCTTCCTATGACACCATTTAGGTATTCTGTTAAGTACTCATGAACTCATTCTAGCTAGTAATGAAAACTTCTCTGGTTGAGTACATTGATTTACAATCAATAATTAACTCTAAATTGAATTTATAATAGCTTTGTAACTACTACAATCATGGGCATTCAAAATGCTGACTTCTCCGATGCATGTCATAATCTTAATTTTTAATTTTCCTCCTTCTATTAAGTTAAATGGAAAGGAGAAGAGGTAGTAGGAATTGAAAATTCTGAGGAATAGTTTTAATTAGGCATGTAAAAGAACCTGAAAAAATTTTTTAAATAAGTTTCAGTCCTGAACCAAAATAGAGTATTTATTCCTAATTAAATTCAGTAGTTTAATACCACAGCAACTAAGAGCAGAGTTGCCAAGGAAATGGAGAAAATAATTCTTCCCACTGCTTTCCAACCCTTTGTACTCACAGTGTGTGTAGAAAAATGATATTATTTATGGCACACTAGGGTGAATAAATGAGACTGCATACTATTGAAGACCAGTGAGGGAGTTCTGGCTGTCCCAGGCCCCTCCTGGCTTGGTGAGAGTGAAACAGATCAGGATCTCAGTGAGCCATAGTTCTTTGTAGCACCCTGCTGGAAAACTACAAAGTTTGAGTGGGAAGTAGAATATACTTGACAGGGCTTATGGTTTTGACCTTCAGCCTAATCTAACAAAATAGGAAAGGTTCAGATGGAATAGGCAAAAAGTTATGCACTATTAAGTTTCATAGGTAGGATTATTTAAGCCAGTGATCTTGTAGTCATTTGGAAACTTTTAAACAAAAAGCCATCTGCTTGGACCTTAACCTGGTGTAGTCAAATCAGAGCCCCTGGGGAGGGATAAGGTATAGTATCTGCATTTCTTTCTTTCTTTTTTCTTTTTCTTTCCTTTTTTTTTTTTTTTT
>NW_004567108.1:33750187-33753892 GCF_000260355.1 Condylura cristata | reverse complement strand
GAGGTTGAGAGGACTCACCAGAGACAGAGAGGGGAGCAGAATAGGCAGCTCAACGAGGTCTGCCTCGCCATGTGGATCTTCCCCGGGGCAGGTGGGAATCGAACTCATGCAGAAGTGGCTTAAGCTTCTTAGTGCTGTGCTTTAACCCGCTGCGCCACTAGAGAGGGCCCAGTATCTGCATTTCTTAAATGCTCCCCATACCTGTGTCCAAAGTTGAGAACCACTGATATCAGCAGTAAAGAATGAAAATAAATAGCAAAAGACAGTTATTTTAACTATGTTTTTAAAACATTTTATAGTCACAATTACTAAATTTTAGATTTGAAGTTTGTTTGTTTTGTTTTTCTTTTCTTCCTTTGGTCTTATTGTTATAGAAAGAACATAAGTCAGTCCGTGGTTTGTAGTTAGCTCAAAATTTTAGCCCTATTCCTAAAGTGGGTGAATATAGGGCATAGCCCTTGGAATCCTATCTCCTACGTGAAAAGTAAAACAGCTGAAGAGTGGTGTGTTCAGTCTCTTACATAAACTCCAAGTGCAAGAGAGCCTCTTCCTGAGAAAACTCTCAACATATGCAGGAATTCAAGGATATAGACTTTGGAGTTTTAATCTTGAGCTTAAGATTTATAAAAATGATAACAAATAATGACCAGGAATACTAACAGTAGAAGTTCTCAAGATAAGCCTTGAAGAGTATATAGAATTTTAGATGCAGAAAAGGTGGAGTGAGGTGGTAGGTAGGCTGTCTAAATGGAGGAACAGTGGGAATACAGCACTTACTACTTGCCAGGCGCTTTCCCTAGGGTAATTTAATCCTCCCAACAACTTCATGAGCTGGCTATGAAAATCTCTGGCTCATAGATGAATAGTACAGCATAGTAGGCTGACATTTTTTGTGATTTTCCTATAGTCAGTGATTCAGGGTTCCCATATTATATTTGCCAGAGAGTGACTTATATACTCACAATGGAAATGTGCCTTTAAGGATAAGGCAAAATGAGTATTTGAAATTAAGGTCAGCTAGGATCAGAGAGCTAAAGAATTTGAACTTTTTTTTCTACAAGTCTAAAGAATTTAGAGATTTTTAGCAGGAAGTGATGAAAATTTTTAGAAAAGTTAGTTTGAAGACAGGCAAGGTTGCTAGTAAGAGAGAGTGGCAGGTTAATGTGGTATCAGCTGACCAGTTAAAATGCTGATGGAATAATTGAGGGGTGACACGATAAAAGCTAGGTAAGCTGTTAACAGAAGAGCAAGGATGTAATTGCTGTTATGAAGGTCCAGAGTGAGTTGAGTGACATGGATGCCAGAGGATCAATCCTGATAGAGGAATTTAACTTTTAATTTTTTTTTGAGTTTGCAGGATATTGATTTATTCCAGTCTAGGACATGCTATTATAGTTAGCATCCTGGCTTACATATTTAAAATGTATACTTACCTATATTTTGTATAGGTTCATTTTTTATATGGATAGCAATAGTTATACTTACATATTTTAATTTTATGTTAATTCTTTACCTGGTTACTATATGCAATTATTAATATTACTATTATTTACTGTAGGTTATCAGACCGGGATGAAGAGTACAAGACCAAAGAGAAGTGTATCATCTCTGACCCCTCCTTTTCCATGGTGACAGTTCAACAGGAAGATAGTGGAATAACCTGGGAGACCAACTCAAGTAGGTCTTCCACTCCTTGGGCTTCAGAAGAAAGTCAGACTTCTGGAGTGGGTAGCCTGGAAGGGTCAACTTTGAATTCTCCTCCAGGGAATGTTTCCTTCATCGTGGATGAAGTCAAAAAGACTCGGAAAAGAAGGCCTAAATCAAAGCATGGCTCACCATCATTACGCCGGAAAAGCAACAAAAAAAGAAATTCTTTGCAATCTCAAAATGTTCCAGAAAACAAAGAAGAGAAACCTTTAATTTCAGAAATCCAGGAGCTAAACACTCAAAAAGAGATGTCATCTACTGGCATTTATGATACAATGAGAAAAAAGAAGACCACCTCTAATACACCTCCTATTACTGGGGCAATATACAAAGAACATAAGCCATTTGTGTTAAAGCCAGTCTACATAGGAACTGTACAATATAAAATTAAGATGTTTAATTCGGTTAAAGAAGAATTAATTCCTCTACAGTTTTATGGAACATTACCAAAGGGTTATGTAATTAAGGAAATACATTATAGGAAGGGGAAAGATGCATCCATTAGTCTAGAGCCAGATAGTGATTCTAACATAGTTTCCAAAAAAGGCAAATTAGTAGACCAAAATGTAGAAGATGATAAAGTAAAAGATCTTGCTTCACCTTGGAAAGGTGCACCTTCTTCCACAGGGTCAAAGTCCCTGACCTCTTTATTCAGTCATGAAGATCAAAAGAAAATGCATATTGATTCTCCCCAAAAGGGCACATCTGCCAACAGTCATACAGCTTCCTCTTTTATGAATAACGACACAGCAGAACAAGAAGAGCTTGGTGCTCCAACATCCGTGCCAGGTGATGAAGAAAAATCCAGTGAGATGGAGCCTTCCTCTCTCACACCTGATTCATCTCAAACTGTATTCCTGGAAACAGCAAAGGAAGAGTTTGATCCTGATTTACAGGAAACTGTAAATTCAGGGCTTGAATCTGCAGTCTCACCACTGTCAATGGATGAGGAAAAGATGGAAGACATGTATCCTGATGAACATTCTGTCTTCCTAGAGGCAGAGAAGGCATCTCTGGAAACAACATCACCAGGTCTGATAGCATCTTCTCAGGAAGGGTTTGGCCTGGAGAGAGATGAACTGGACTTGGCTTCAGTAGAAAGGGCAGAATCAGTCTCTGAAGAACTGACTTCCTCTCATCTCAATGTCAGAGGAGAGAATGAAGAAAACGTGCCTGAGCCATCTGTTTCTCCTGCTGAATCTCTAGTGCTAGAAAAACCAGAGAAGAAAGAAACAGAAACTTATCTACCATTATCTGCTACCCCTGAACCTGAAGATTCTAACTTAGGAGAAGACGAGGTCATAGAACTAGATTACCCAGAAAGTCCACTTGTTTCTGAGAAGTCCTTCCCACCACCTTTGGTCCCAGAAGAGGAGCAAAAGGAAGAGCAGCCCATTCTTTCAAAACTCACACCTACACCTGAACATGTCGTGTTGTCTGAGGATGAAAAGGAGGAAAGTGAATCTGTTTCTGTGGATTCTGCTTTTGTGTCAGAATATTCAGTCCCTCAGGATTTGAACCATGAACTAGAGAAGCAAGAAATCAAGTCAGTATCTCCATCCAGTATTAAAGCTGTATCTGAAGCTGAAGTGTTATCAGAAGAGAATGAGGACCTTGAGCCTTACTCTCCAGTTTCAACCTCTGCATCTGAATACTCTTTCCCACCATCCACAACTGACAAAACTTCAGAAGGCCAGTCATCACTGTTTTCTACAGCTACCCCAGAACACATGGCCCTGTCTGAGGAGGAGGTCTCAGAAAGTGGGCATCACACACCAGATTCCGCATCTGCTTCTGAATATTCAACTCCATCACATTCAACAAAACAGTTGCTAAAGGAAACAGTTGACCATAAGTCCCCATTAAAACCAAAAGGTGCTTCTGAGCACAAGCTTCTGTCAGAAGGAGGGAAGGAAGACACTGGGTTGCTTTCCTCGGAGGTAGCTCCTGCATCTGAACATTTTCTCCCACCATCCACAACTGAGAAGACCTCAGAAA
>NW_004567108.1:33653111-33749239 GCF_000260355.1 Condylura cristata | reverse complement strand
CCACTGTTTTCAGCAGCAACACTGGAGCGCATGGTCCTGCCTGAAGATGAGGATTCAGAAAGCGGGCTTCATGCACCACAAGCAACATTGCCTTCCCCAACTGCAGCTCCACGAAATGCAACACAGGAATCCTCAAAGAAAATAACTGAAGATGTAGCCCCGCTAGAATCAAAAGGTGCTTCTGAGCACAAGCTTCTGTCAGAAGGAGAGAAGGAAGACACTGGGTTGCTTTCCTCGGAGGTGGCCCCTGAAATTGAGCACACTGTTCCACCTCACACAGCTGAGGTGAACTCTGAATTCCAGGCTCTACCATTTTCAGCCACTCTCCCTGAACAAGTGGTTCTATCAGAAGAAGAGACAGTAGGAATGGAACGATACACACCTTCTTCTACCTCTGCTTCTGAACTTTTAGTACCACCATATGCAACACCAGAATCACAAGAAGGAAAAACTGACCAAAGATCTTTAAATCTCAAAGGTATCTCCTCACCTGTGAGTTTCTCAGAAGAAGAGCAAGAAGATATTGGACCTTTTTCTCCAGATTCTGCATTTGCATCAGAATTCTCATATTCACCCTATGTGACTAGGGAGACAGAGAAAAGAGAAATTGAGAGTGATTCTCCAATATATTTAACATCACCATCTGAACACACTATTTTATCAGATGAAGACACTGAAGCTGAGCTTTTTTCTCCAGACTCAGCATCACAAGTTTCAATTCCACCATATAGAATCTCAGGAGCAAAGAAAAGTGAACTTGAGCCTGATTCACTGTTATCTACAATGTCTGCTTCAGGATATTCTGGCTTTTCAGAAGCAGATGAAGAAATCACACCAGCAGCTGCTACACCTGTACCTGAACATCTCAGTTCATCACAGAAACAAAAAGTGGAAACTTCCTCTTCAGTATCTGTACATGAAGATGCAAGTCTGCCGCCTTCAATGCACAAAGCTGAGAAAGCAGAAATTAGGCCAGATGTTCAAGCAACCTCAACATCTGTCTCTGAGTATCTCATTTTGTCACAGAAGCTGAGAACTCAAACATCTGAGCCTGATTCTGAAGATTTGATTCCACAAGATTTAACTGGAGTATCAGAGAAGGAAGAAATTGAGACTGGGTCACAAGTATCTGCAACACCTGTTTCTTTACCTGCACAATCATCCACGGTAAAAGAAGATCCCAAACTTGCAACTCAAAGTTCAGTGTCACCAGATTACTTTCATGCAATTAAGAAAGAACAAGAACCCAAAGCATCACTTGCTCCAAAAGCTGCAAATGAACAGATGGATTTGCTAAAAGTTGAAAGTAAAGAAGAAATTGTGCCTGATTCTGCAGAAGCTACTGCACATGTATCACAGGATCAAGAAATGGAGCCTCAGCCTCCAAATGTTCCAGAGTCTGGAATGAAATATTCAATTCTGCCTGACTTGGTAGATGAGCCAAAGAAGGATGTCAAACCCAATTTAGCTCCAACCATTTCATCTGAACTAGAACAGAGAATGTTGTCAGAGAATGAGTCTGAAGTAATAAAGTCGTTTTCACCTCTGAAAGAAACATCTTTTTCTGGACCTGATGTTTTATCAACAGAGAAAGCAAAGGTGAAAGCTGATTCTAAGATGACAGATACAGCTGGAGAGCTATATTCACCCTCTTTAGGAGTGGAAAATGTAATGAAACATGGACCACCTGCATCAAAATTTATACCTTTGTCAGAAGAAACAAAGAAAGAAACTCAAACCAGCTCTTCAATAACCACATCTGTAACTAAGCAAGACCCAAGCTTAACAAATTTAGCAAAAGAAGAAATCCCAGAAGATTCATCCAGTTCTATAGAACATCCAATCTTAACAAAAGCAGGAAAGAGTGAATCAGAAAGGGATTTGTTGGCAACAGTAACATCTACAGATGAACATTCAGTTCTCAAAGAGAAAGGAGCAAGTAAAGGTAGTTCTTCTCCCAGTGACACTGCTACACAGCAACACTCAACTTGGTCAGAAGCAGAGGGAGAAGTTACATTTGATTCACCTGCAAACATATTCCCTATGTCAGAGCATTCTATTTTATCAGAGGTAGAAGCTGAGGACTTCAAACCTGGGATGCCAATAACCCAACTATTACCTTCTCCACATTTAGATGTATCTAAGGAAGAAAGGGGGGAGAAAGAACACGGACTTTCATTTTCTGCAGTCCTTGACTCTGAATGTTTGGTTTCATCACAGAAAGAGAACACCAGGTCTGCCTCAGAGATATCAAGACATGAACGTGGGCTTTCACTCAACTTAGGGGATGAGATGGAGAAAAAGGAAATGGAACCTCCTTCCTCACAAAACGTGTCACTTGCACCCAAACATATAGTGCCAAAAGACAAAAATAAGGAAGTGGTGAATCCTACTAAACTGGGAAATTTTGCATCAGAAGAGATTGTTCCAGTATTATCTACCCTCAGTGATGATAAGAGCAAACAGGCAGTGGAGAGAGATGTTAAAGAAACACAAATAAAGGAGGGCCTTATTTCTCTGAAGAATGAAAACTGGATGCTAGACAAGCCTGAACAAGATCTAGAGAGTCATCGTGAAGAAAGACTACTACCACCTGTGCAGCTGGGTACCTCTGGTTCTAGTGATCTGATGACAGGATCACTCAAGTCTGTTCTGTCAGAGGAAGACCATACAGCTGAAACCACAAAGCAGGTTCTACCACTTTTTGCAGAAGGATCTCATTTATCATTACAAAAACCAGTATCTACTCTTGATACCACCAGTGATAACACAGAGATCTCATCAACTAAAACTTACTCTTTTGAAGAAATAAGGCTAGTCCCCAAACCTAAATCATTAGGTCCAGCAGGAAATGTAGAGAGAAGTGAAGCAGAAGGAAAGGAGAGCCATTCTTTAGTGGGCAGTGAAAGTTTGATATTGGAGAAAGCAAAACCAGACATCTCAAGATCTTACAAAGAAGACAGCCAGGAAGAAATTAAATTCCCTCCTGAAAGAATCTTTCAAAAACCAGTGTCTGGTTCATCAATGGAAGAGTACAAATCAGAAATTACTCCTTCTCCTCCCAAAGTACCCCAGTTCCTGGCAGAGGACATAGAATCTGCATTGGGCAATGAAAAAGAAGTGCAAAAGGATATATCTCCTATACCTGGAGAGAAACCAGTAGAAAACTCAGAAATTGTTCAGTCAGTAGGCATAGAAGAAACAAATGAGAGGGAGAAACCTGAAGTGAAAATACCCCCCCAAATAAAACCTCTCTCCCCAAGCCAAGGTAATGAAGCACAACTTCCAGAGTCCCCTGAGGAGCCTCAAAAACTGCCTGAGGGGCCGAAGGCAAATGAGCAAAGCTTTTCTGAAGACACAGGAAAGAAAGGAATTTCATCTTTCACATCATGGATGTCCAGTTTGTTTTTTAGATCAACTACTACAGATAACAAAGTTGCTGAAAAAGATTTGGAAACTCAGCAAAGTCCATCAGTGGAAAAAGCAGTGACTATTATGGAACCTAAATCAGCTGCTGAAGATTTTAATGCAACCAAGAAACGAGATGATCACCTATTACCAGAGGAAAAACTCAAAACTACTAAAGAAGCCAAAGGTACTTTAGTGAAATCTGGTGAAAGTCAAGACTTTAAAGAAAAGGATACCTTTTCAGCAAATGTAGAAGTTTCACAACAGTCATATCCCAACTTTGAGGTGTCTACTAAAGGTTATGGGAAAAAAGAACAAGACTATTCAAAGGAAATGGACTTAAATTCAGTAATTACTTCTGCTGATGGTGAGAAGCATCTTGGGATTCAATCTTATTCCCCCATGGGTGAGAAATCCATAATAGAAGAAACCAAAAATGTTGTTCCTCTTCATGTCAGTGATAGTAAAAGAGTGCAGGTGCCAGGAATCTCTCCTCCATCTAAATGGAATATTTCTATTCTTAAGGGAGAGCCAAGAAGTGATCAAAAAGAAAAATCACCCTTTTCATTTGATGCAGTAGATAAGGTGCCACAAGAGCCAAAATCAGCTTCATCTAGCTTCACAAGTGAAAATATCACAAAGGAATCTAAGAAGCCAGAGTCAGTAACTTTGCCAGCAGAAGAATCTAAAGGCAGTTTAATTGATTTTGGTGAAGACAGACTTAAGAAAGAAATGCCAAAACCTACTTCCTTAAAAATTTCCGAAGAGGAAATAAAGCTCAGGTCTGTTAGTCCAACTGAAGAGAAAGATAAATTGGAAACCAGATCATATTCCTTGGCAGAAAAGAAGATGTTGGCAGAAAGACAAGAAATTGTGGCCACATTACAGTGTAGAGATAATAATGAAATAGAACAGTCACAAATTACACATACATCTAGCCCTGTGAAATTGGAAGACACAAAAACTGCAGCTGTGCTGCAACAGTCCTATCAAAGTGAAGATCACAAAGAAATATACAAAATTATCAAGGAAGAGATACGAGAAGAAAAAGAAAAGCAGTTGTACACATTTTCAGAAAGAAAGACACAGCAGGAAATTCAGCCTTCTGTGAATGTAGAAGGCTGCATTAGTGAATATAAAACTACATCAATTACTGAAAAACCAGAAGCCAGGATTTCAGAAGCTTACCTGGAAATCAGGGAAACAAAGTCAGTAGAAACCCAACCACACACATTAAAAGAAAATAAAGTGTTGGTGGAAAAAGCCAAGACTTTCCTTCCAGTGGATCTTCCTTATCCTCATGAAATAGACGACCACTCTTTACCTAAGGATGGAAATCTGGCCCTGGAAAAGTCAAGTAGGTCAATAGTGAGTCACAATGAAGAAAAGGGACAACACACAGTGCCAGAACCACGTTGGGGTTCTTTAGATATCACAGAAGAAAGTATGAGACAAGGATCTCAATCTAAGGAATCTGAAAGGATCTTTGATCATCCTTTGGATGAAACAAAGAGCATAGAAACACATCCATATCTGGTATCACCTGTGAAACAACAAACACTTGTTTCAGGAGATTCTCCAGAAATTAGTACAGTGAAGAAACAAATGCCACAGGCAGAAAGTACTCTAGAAAGGAACACAGTCCATACCATTCAAACATCTAAAGATCAAACATCTGAAATGCCTAAACAATCTGTTCTTGTTTCAAAGAGCCACTTGGAGGCTATAGAAGATGCCCATGGAAATGAACCACACTCTGTGCCAAGTAGCAATTACACTCAATTTATAGCTCATACATCAACAGCCAATGCGAATAAAGTGGTTTCTACTAGAGAAATATCCACAGAGCCTGAAGACACACATGTGAAAGATGAAGACTTTAAAGTGACTAGTAAGCCAGCTGGACTTTCAGAAGATCAAAAGAGTGCCTTCAGTATCATTTCTGAAGGCTGTGAAATACTGAATGTTCATGCTCCTGCATTTATTTCTTCAGTCGATCAGGAAGAAAGTGAACAAATGAAAGATAAGTTAGAATATTTGGAAGAGAAGGCCTCATTTAAAACTAGGCAGTTCCATGATAATGAGGCAGTTGCTCATCAATTAGAAGAATCTGATGAAAAAGATACACCATTGAAAGAAAAGAAACAAAAGGAAATTTGTGATACAGAAGAGGAAATAGCTGTAGAGTCAGAAACTGGTGACTTAGCTTTTAATCAACCTACAATTCCCAGTGAAGAGGATTATTTTGAAAAATATACATTGATTGATTATAACATCTCCCCAGTAACAGAAAAACAGAAAGCTCCATGGAAATTAAATGTTAAAGCAGAACACTCAAAGGAAATTACAGAAGAGGCTATCTCTTTCCCAGAAAGTTCAGAGGAAAGTGCCCTAGAAAGTGAGTATGACTTGGTGAAATTGGATGAAAGTTTTTATGGAATGGAAGAGGACCAGAGTAAAGTACCTCACCCTGAGGCCCAAAAGTCTTCAGATATTCAAAAATCAGCTGATGGAATTGCTCTAAAGAGCATAAATAGAGATGTGAACTCAAAGTCACCTGGTATGCCTTTGTTTGATGAAGAAGAAGGAGTTTTGTCACCAACCCAGATTTTCCCTACCACGGTTAAGGCCACTAATCCTGAACTTCTTGAGGAACCACCTGCACTTGCATTTTTATACAAGGACCTGTATGAAGAGGCAGTTGGAGATAAAAAGAAAGAAGGGGAGACAGCTTCTGAAGGTGACAGTGTGAATTCTGAGGCATCATTTCCTAGCAGAAATTCTGACACTGATGATGGAACAGGAATATATTTTGAGAAGTACATACTGAAAGATGACTTTCTTCATGACACATCTGTAACTCAAAGGGACCAAGGTCAGGGTCTGGAAGAAATACCAGCTGGTAAGGATGATTCACAGCAATCAATCACTTCAGAAGGAACAATTGGGGGGAACTTTGGAGTTATTTGGGGGAAGAAGAGTCTGGAAGAGAAGCAGAAATCTGTTTACAGTGAAGGAGAATCTGTGGGTGATGTGGAGACCCTGGACAACGAAGCCATGCAGAGGAAAATTCCCATCACTGAGGAAGTCAGAATAGTTACCCAGAAGATAAGCTATGCAGTTCCATTTGAAGACACCAATAATGTCATGGAGAGAGTAGATGAACCGAGCAGCCAGAGTAATGATGCAGAAAGTGCAAGTACAGAGGTCAATCTGAACGCCCCAGTGCAAGTGTCTTTCTCAGAGGCAGAATTTGCATCTGGTGCAACTTGTATTCAAGAAACACTGCAAGAAGAATCTAAAATAATGGTTTCATCTGAGCCAAGTGACAGGCTCCACAATAGCCCTGTTCAGGATGAGTATGAATTTGCTGAATCCCTGAATTATGAAGTGGTTACTCAAGAAATTTTATCAGAAGAACTACATTCAGAGCCATTGTCTGAAGATGTCTTATCTCCAGGAAAGGAATGCTTTGAACACATCAGTGAAAATGAACTTGTGAGTGAGATGGAGCAAGGTATGTCTGCTGAACAGAAAGAGTTTGGCAGAGAGAGAACAGAACAAGACCAGTTATCGTCAGCTTTGGTAACGGAGAAGGAGCAAAAGGAATCGAAAGAGTCCCAAACAGATACATATTGCTGCACTTGCAAATGTCCAATTTCTGCCACTGACAAGCTACTTGACATCCATAAAGACCATGAGGTTTCAACGCTTGACACAGCTATAAGTGCTGTAAAGGTAAATAGATTTTAAAGCACATAAATTATATATATATACATTTAATTTCTTTTCACAGTTGAAAATATGGATGATATTTGATACATGCATCCTTAAGCATAAAGTAATAGTTACATTCTAATACTTATAAAGTTAACAAAGAATATTTTCTAAGTAGTTTGTTAAGTTCAATTTGGAAAACATTTATTAAGTACACACTTTGGGTAAGGTGTTTTTCTAGGTTCTGGGGAGGCTAAAATAAATAATACAGGGTTACTACAAGGGGTCTTTTCATCCACTGGCAGTAGTCCTTAACATTATCTCAAAAAGTCAGGTCATTTTAAATTAGGAATATACTTTTGAGAATAAAATATGATTTATTTTATATTACATACAAGATCACCCTTTAAAAAATACATGTATTTTACATTGAATAAATTTATTGCAAATTTTATAAAATAATCTTGAGAATAAGACATTTTAAACTTCAATTTTTTCCTTATTATAAAATTGATATTAGAAATGGAAATCTTTAGTATTCTTCTGGCTATGTCTATAGATGCTCAATGTGAAAAAATTAATCACAAGACACATCTTTATATATGTGACTATAAATATTCCACTTCCCGAGAGTTACTATTGGAAATCAAACATTTAATCTTTGATATTCTCATCTACCTTCATTATTGCCTTATAACTGGTGTCTTCATCCTCTCTCCTTATTTTCTGTACAGTAGCCATATGATCTTAAAATACCAAGCATAATAGAATTGAGCACTTACTATGTATTAGAAACTTAGCTAAGTTATAAGGTATCTTTTAAATCTTTGCAAGATTACTGTCATTGTCATTAATTTGCAAATAAAAAAGTGGTCTTAAATAATTTAAGTGATTTTCCCAAAGTCATGGAAGACAGAACTAGGATTGGTACCCAGTCTGTGTGCCACCTCAGATCCTGCTCCTGATTATATATCCATTTTGTTCTACCCAGAGCCTTGCTAATGGTGATGATTTTCAATAAGATTATTCAATTAAGTCACACTTAAATAATTCAGTCTCATTGATTCAGTAGGATAACATTAGAATCTTTGCTCTTTTTTTGTCTGCCAAATTAATCCTTCACAACTTGTTTGACACTGGTTTTACTTCTTCAGTGTAAATTTTTGCTGAAATAAGTTTTATCTGGCCAGATTCAGAGATGGGGCAATTTCTTGTATGAAATCTCAGACACTAGATGTATTAGCACCCATGAAATTAGCTTCATTGTGTGATGACACTTGATTTTGCAACTTCTGGATACTGTTAGCTGAAAGAAGACTAGGTATATTCAACCTTTCTCATTCTGTTTCGTTTATGAGTTCTAGAAATTAAAAAGTATTTTGTCTAAATATTGTCAATTTAAAACAAATTTCAAGTGAGTATAAAGATGTCTTCTCTTGGAACCCATTTGACAGTGTTTTTTTCCCTCCTAATCTTCTCTGGAAATCGAGTTGACTAAAGCCAAAGATACTTATTCCATTTCATTAAGTCAATATAATGAACTTTCATAAGAAGTTCATTTTTAACTTCTTTAAAATTAAAAATCAATTAAAAAATTATAACTTAAGCATTTCCTAGCATCTTGTGAGTAGGCCATTTGTGATTATTTAAGCACTGACAATTGCACTTACAGATTATTCTGGCCCTTGCTTCTTCTTAACTTCATCACTCTTGTGGTGACTTATATCTCTTATTGATCTTATATTTTTTTCCTTCACTTGTTTCACTTCCTT
This sequence comes from Condylura cristata, assembly GCF_000260355.1. Lineage (NCBI taxonomy): Eukaryota > Metazoa > Chordata > Mammalia > Eulipotyphla > Talpidae > Condylura > Condylura cristata. The sequence goes on along the minus strand of NW_004567108.1, from coordinate 33,740,342 downwards.
TTTCTCATTGTTTTTTAACTTCCCATTCCATGTCAGGACTTTCACTGGAAATGAAAGTGAAAATAAAATAAGATGTACTTGTAGCTTCCCCAAATCAGTATAGCATTGTGGCAACATAGTATTCTGAGAAAGGAACCTTTGGTCGGTAAATATAATGGTGTAGTGGGATAGGGAGGAAATGTGTATTGAAAAGTTGAAACATGGGTGAGCCTTAAATGAGACAGAATTCTACAGTAAAGGGCAGAGATACCATAGCAAAGGCAAAAAAAGAAGTCCAAGGGAAGATGGGATCTGTGTGATATCCTGGAGGCTCATGGAGAAAAGGCAGTTTCTATCAAAGTTATTTCTCTAGCATTTTGAGGATAGCAAATCAGGGAGGCTGTTTGCTTGTTATTTATAAAGTTTAGCAGGGTCATTACAGCTATAGATTTTAAACTAATATTTAAATGGTAGCATTCTCCCCCCAACACCTGTACATTTTCTAGTTTGCTGTCACTCCTTGAGTATTTTAGCCCTTTGAGGGTCCTTAGTACCTTTTGGGTTCTTTAGTAGACATCTTTGGTTACTGGACTTTTAGGCCTGGGGAGGCTGATTAATTTCTCAGGGTTCCTCCTCCAAAGTACCCCTGAGGCTACTGGTGCAAATGTAAGGGAAGTACTTGGGTATGTTGAATTAGTTCAACAAAACATCTGCTATCTTAGAAGAAAGACAATTGTATTAAAAAGTGATGCTTTTCATCTCTGGCCTGTACCCCAGTTCTGTATGAGTAAATAAATAAATCTTTAAAAAAAAAAAAAGTGATGCTTTTCTAAGGAGGAAGAATTCAGATCTATCTATCACCAAAAGAAGTATGTTTGAACTCACCAACTTACCAAAAATTCCTTTCTCTTGCATGAGAAAATAAACTCTCTCACAAAATTCCTGATTGTTTATTATACAGAATTAGCTGTAATCAATTTCAATGACGCAGAAGTGAAAATTTAAAGGCCGATTCATTAGTGAACATGATATAATAAATCTCTACTAAACATATTTATTGCTTGAAATTCTTAAGTGTCGCAGCCTAAGGACATCTTAATTTTTTTTTCAGGTTCAATTAGCAGAATTTCTAGAAAACTTACAAGTAAAGTCCTTGAGGATTGAAGCCTTTGTTAGAGAGATAGAATCTTTTTTTAATACCATTGAGGTAAGTTATTGTATCTCTTTTACTTTAGTTTGGTTTGTTCATGGTATAACCAGTAAATGATTCTGAGCTAAAGGGATCTCCCTTAGCATTTGTTTGCCATTGTTGGTTTTGTTCCATGAAAACTGAAGGTCTTTAAAGTTTTTCTGGTGTTTTATCAGTGAGACTTTCTAAGGATAAATGACTTGTCCTTAAAATGTGTACACATTTATTGGGAACTTTCTGTGACAGAGCAAATACTCACCTGTATGACCCAAAGTCACAGGGAGCTAAGAGACAAGATTTAAATTCAGATCAGCATTTTTACTGGCTCTGCCATTCCCCTTTTACCTGAGCCACCTCTGGCGAAGCACTCTCAGACACTGTTCAGTCCCCGTGAGTATCTCTCCAGATACCACTGTATTTGCTGAGTTCATGCCCTCCTCTTTGCTTGTCCCACTCCCTTCACAATGAAGAGAATGGGTAGGAATGCCCCATCTGTTTACACTGACAGCCCAGGCACCTCCTTTGTCAATCAGGAGTGGCAGAGAGCTCAAGATCTCTGCAGAAGGCCGGTGCACCTCTCACTAGGTGACTCCACATCTTCATTTGCTTGTCAAAGATCTGTTTAATTCCCGATGTAGATCAGTTTACATCTGCTAGTTATTTTTAGTGCACCTCCCAAACTGTCCCTTTTAGACAGTAATTTTGATGACCACCTTATCATTCGTCCTGCTTTTGAGGACAGTGAGGCATCTGAGTTTGCAGATAGGTAATCAAGTGTCTCCTACTATGAAAAGCCCCACGCTGGAGAGCATTTATGGGTGTAGATTCTGCAATCTCCTGGCTGCTCCTCACTCACTAGGATGTTAATAGCATGGAGAAAATGACCAAACCTGCTCCATTCCCCAAAGACCAGGGATCTTCATTCGTTGTGCTGTCATTTTCAAGCCATATATGGGAATGCAAGTGGGCAAGACTTCCATACGAATGCCTTTTTTTTTTTTTCTTATTTATTAACTAAATCCTTCCTGGTAAAACTCTTATACTAATTCTATTGCAAAGCTATTTGTGTCAAAGGGAGTTGGTGGGTGAAAAATTTACATTGTGTGATATAATGTGTGATTTTCTTATCAAAAGCCAGAGGTCAGTTCTTTAAAAGGCTAGTATTTCTTTTTCTTTTCTTCTTCTTCTTTTAAGCCATGCATGATTTGTTTTATTCAGAAGTGTGTGTTTATCTTTAGGAAAATTGTAGTAAAAATGAGAAAAGGCTAGAAGAACAGAATGAGGAAATGATGAAGAAAGTCTTAGCACAGTACGATGAGAAAGCCCAGAGCTTTGAGGAAGTAAAGAAAAAGAAGATGGAGTTCCTGCATGATCAGATGGTCCACTTTCTGCAGAGCATGGACACTGCCAAAGATACCTTGGAGACCATCGTGAGAGAAGCAGAGGAACTTGATGAGACCGTTTTCCTGACTGTAAGTGCCAATTAAGTCCACGTTTGCCCAAATTTACTTTTTAAAATTGATCTTTCAATGTACCCAAGATCATTTATAGCTCGGTATGGAGCTTATATAGTTCCAGCATTCAGCAATTATTAGGGCCTGTCTGATACCTATGGAAAAGGGCAGCAAGTCCTCAGAGCCTTCACACCCAGATCAGCTGAAGGATACATGGAAGTCAGGACATAGCACCTACTGTCCTTTCTGTCACACCGGACTGCTTGGTCTCCTCTGAGGTAGAGAGAAAGCAGCCTGAAACCTCATGTGCCCTGCTTGCCCTTTGGAAGTCCTGATCTTCCAGCACCTGGCATTTTCCTACTGGTCCCTGGAACTATCCTCTTTATTCTCACCCCAAGCAGTCTCTCTGATGGGTCATGCCCTCTGAGCTTCACCAGTAGGCCAATAGCAGCATTTTAGTACACTTTAAGGGGTGCAAGGCAGGACACACCTCTTTCAGGTACCATGTTGATGTTTTTATGAGGGGCTCTCTGGAGACAAGGATTTCTTAATTCAAACTAGAACCTGTGGACAAGATTCCTTTGGGTGTCCCTCAACTTGCTCCACAGTAGCTCTTTGCTCTCTTAATTCAGACACTGGTTCTCCAGGGAGCCAGGATTAACCCTGAGGAGTGTTTTCTCTGAGGGCAGTCCCAAACCTAATAGTCAAAGTCTAGGAAAGCACATTCTTATGATGAATAAGGACCTTTCTGTCAAAGGTTCCTCTCCACTCTAGTATGTTTTGGAGATAGAGCAGGACAAAATAGGACAATGTTAGGCTTTTTATTATCCTTCCCAGACACCTCTAATGAGGACAAATTTGGGTACAGAAGACATAGCCATCCTCAAAGGAGAATGAAATTATTCCATTGCTTTAAGTTTAGTGAAGTCAATGCTTTAATGTTTTTAAGTTATGCACCTCCTGTGAAGTGTAACATAAATAGTGCTTTGTGTTCCCCATGAACCTTGCCATTGTTTGAAAAGAATATTTTTTCTCTAGAATAACAAATCATAAAAAGAAGCATTTTTCCTCATTATAAAAGAAACACACACCCATTTTACAAAATATTTAAAATAAGAAAGAAGAGAAGGTAACACTTAGAGATAACTACCGATTGAATTTTTGGTATATATGCCACACTGAGCAAAGTTAAGTCACTTTTCTTGCTTCAGAGATTCCTATTCTGGAAGGTAACCATTTGTTAATGAATAGAGAGAAGTAGAGCATAAGCAAACTCATCCCAACTCTTGCTGATCATAAAGAGCAGATCAGAACTGTCCAATCTTGGGTGAACCCCTCTTTGTGAGCACTGATTTCCTGGCTGACAGGGGACTGAAGCCACCCAGGAAAAACAATCTCCAGGGAAGCCAACGAGTAATGATTTTAGAACTGGCTTGATCTTAAGTGCTCTAGTTTGATTTTCTTTCTGCTGTTAATTGGTTTTTCTCTCTCTCTCCTCCCTTGTCTCACTCCTCCTTCTCCCAACTCCCCAAAAGTCCTTTGAGGAAATCAATGAAAGGTATATACATGTGACTCAGTGTGGTGTTGAATGAGAACAGCATGACTGAATGTTTTATTTGTAATACTCTGATGCTTTATAGCAAATGTGCTGCCAATTAAAAAGTACATACATTTAGTGAGCTCCTGGATTTTCACCTTTAGACACAGTGCTTGTACAAGCTAAGTGACAGCTTTGAAAGGAAATTGCATGTGCTTTTGTTAAATAACAATCATCATAATGTAGATTTTTAACTGCTTCCTTGAGATGTGTTCTAAAATTTTCAACATAATTTAGACCGTCTTTCCTGTCACGTATACAGAACAATTATGTAGATGCTTAAACTTATTGGTTAAATATAACTATTTAAAGGCATCATTCATGTCTACCTTGAATAATTTTATGACTTATGTAATCTTAATGGAATATTCTCTCATTTTTCTCTTCAAAAGATAGGCATGCATTTATCTGCTTTTCTGCTCAGTTAACCAAAATGAATCTTCCTTTGGATGTTGTGTTTGTTGTTGTTTTTAACACTCAGTGGAAGATAAATACTTTATTCTTTCAAAAGGGAAAACACTTGGGAAGAAATTATGATAAGTTGTCTATAAAAACACATGAACATCAGATCTATATTTATCTTTGGAGCATCTGATATTGAAATGTGCCTACTGATTTGATACAGCTTCCCTTTTTTCCCATAGCAAGATCTGACTGCTTTCTTATTGGTAGAGCCTACTTTTTAAAAAAAATGTTTACCTCCTTAATATAATTAATTTAAAAAAATAATATAATAGTTTATTTTCATATCATTTTATGCCTTTTTCCATCTCAACTGTAATCCCCTTGGGCTTCCCATCACCAATTCACCCATGTGCCATCACCATAGTCCAGTGCACTTCCTTAATGTAATTTTTAAAGCTTTAAGTAGTTTTAGTATATTTCAATGCCAAATTGTGAAATAGTATAAAGTGAAATAAAAAATTCATATTTGTGGTATGTTAAAATATAGAAAAATGAGTTTGGATTAGAAACCTGAGTTTTTAGATGATGAAAATTGCACAGATGAATCCTGTTTACCTGTAAATGAAATCTATTCAACAGAGTCTTTTGCCAACAAAAATTACAAAAAGGATTTTAAAATTAATATTGGCATTCATCAGCTGCGGCTTTATATAGTGGCTCTGTTATAAATAAAATTACCTGGTAGTTTTTAAAAATGTGAATGCCTGAATCTTACTTCCTGAGCGTTTGATTAAATTGGTCTGGGTTGTGGTCTTAGCATTTTTTAAGTTTCCTAGGTCATTCTAGTGAGCAGTCAGGGCTGAAAATCCCTGATTTATAACAATCTGTTCTGGGGTACCTACGATTGGCTGTGCCTGGGTCCCCTGCTTAGCTGGTTTAACCAGAGCTGCTGAAGTCCCACCATATGTCTGCTGCTTGAAAGCCAAGGGTGGGACAGTGCATCTGTCTATCAATTCCCATGCAGAAGTCTGTAGCACACCAGGCAGGCCTGAATCAAGTTTCCTTTACTTAAAAAAGAAAATTATATATTTTCCATAAATATTACTTATGTTTGCTTTTATTCAAAAGTATATGGATTTGTAGTGTCAGTTCATATACACAGACCAGTATTGATGCATACTTGTTTATATTTTTATCCACTCATGGAGATACCGATTGGCAGGAAACTGGTGAACAAAAATTTGTGAATTTGTCTTAGTACATTTTTACTTTTCTAAAATTTAGAATGCTAACTTGCTTTTATAAATTGACATTCGTTTAATACTAAGTACTGTTTCTTTGGTTTTGTGCTTGAACTTGTTCATCTGCGTGTCACTTTATTTAATTTTTAATTTATGTCCCACTGACAATGAATTGATCTTAGCTAAAACTATAGTGTCAGCTAAGGGAGAGTACACTTGGGAGCACATTATTTTTCTGAAAAGAAAATAACACACCAAAGTGTGGGATTGGGTAAAGACTTTTGAACAATGAAAGAAAACCTTGTTAAACTTGCACATATGCATACACTTGTGATGAAACTTGATTGTTTCATTAGAGGAAACTTTCCTATCCTCAAGAGAACTCCTGCCTCAAAATCTTAAATGTTATTGGTGTTCTAAGAGAAATTCTAATTATCTTTTTTTTTTTTTTAACCTTGCTGCTTCTCCTTCCATACTATATCTCTAAAGGCAGTGCTTGTATATTAAAAGACTTTCCTCAACACTGAAAATGCTTAAACTAAGGAATGCTGTCAAGCATATTTAGACTCAAAATTTGCATATTTTGAAAAACACATTTGCTTCAAAAATGCCATTCTGTTAAGAGGATGCATTTCTCCCCCTTTGGGCTCTTTTGTGTTATAATAATGACAAGGAACAAGAAATCAAACCACTGTAGGACCTGTTCATAAAAAGATGTCTGCTCGACTTTTCATATAATTGATGTTAAAATTGAACATGCCAGTGCATAAGGAAAAACTCAAACATTTTACTTCTGGTATTTACCACTAGAGATTTTGTGCTAAAAATAAAAAAGAGTTAGAAAAGAAAAAAGTCCTTCATTTAGTTAGTGATTTGTATAGAGAGGGCTTAGTATGTGTTAGTTACCATTATGTGCTAATTCAGAGGCGGACCCATCCTCTGCACCCCCCAAAGTCTTAATTTAGGCTTTTGTTATCTCCCCTCACATAGAACTATGGGGGTCCTCCCAATTGGGGGACTGTATTACCTCTCTAGTCTACTAGTTCTGATCCTTCCTCAGACTCCTGCTAGGATATTCTCCTAAAACTCCTTTGTTAAGCACACTTCTGTGACTCTCCCTACCTTAAAGGGTGAAATAGAAATGTGGTGAATATCAAAGTCTTCACGGTCAAGCCATGACCCACTTTTCTATTTCATCTTTATTGTCTCCATGCCCCAATTCTCAAGGTTTTCAGTGGTCCCCTCTGCTCTCTAAGGTACCAGACTCTCAGAACTTCCGGCCTGTTCTCATACTGTACTTAACTGCAGCACCCTCCTTCCCTTACCTGCCTCAGAAACTCCTACTCCTTCTTTAAGATTTAGCCCACATGTCACCTCCTCTTTGAAGCATTTACTGGGACCATCTCCCCCAAATCAGATGACTAATCCTAGTAAAGAGAGTGGGCATGCTTTAAATATTTCAGTTATATTTTATAATCTTTTTCCCTCGCACTGATAAAAATGTTACCCAACCTTAGAGCCTGATATTCTCACACAAAGGTAATTTTGTTTTAATTCATTCAGAATGTATTCATTAAGTGCCTACTATATGCAAAGAAATACATTATAGAACAGTAGTGAACAAAATAAAGTCATTTCCGGTACGTAGGTTATAGTTTGGTAAAAAAGACATACCAAATCAAATAGGTTATGATAAGCTTGAGAACTGAAAAACAATAGAGTAAGGGGGAGAGGGATGAGCACCATAGTGTTAATAGTGTAATTGGGGCTGGCCTCTCTGAGAGACTGACAACTGAGCAGAGGTCTAAATTAAGTAAGGAAGATGCCATACAAGTTCCGACCTTGGAGGAGAGAAGTCCCAGTAGCAAATGCAGACTTAGAGGTCGGTATGTGCTACCAAAACCAAAATGTCCAATTGAAGTCACAGCTGACTTTGTTGCTGGAAGATTAAAAAGAAGAAAAGAAGAGAAAAATGCAAGGTGCACCAAGCAGGTCTCCTAACCAAATTATAGGTTCCTTATGCTAAAGATAAATGTTTTTGCACTCTTTCCCTGTTTAGAAGCAACCTGTTATTTCTTTTTAAGTTGAAATTTCACCTGGATACAAATGCTAAGAACTGGTATTTGTTGCCATTTCTCCTAAAAGGATCTTAAGCATATAAAAGCTATGCATTTATAAACTGTGACTTTTTTAGTCTTTTAAGGATGAATAGACCTATCCTTCTTTGTTGTTTATATCCAGAACAGTGCCTGACTGTAAGTGGCAGGTAAACATGTAAGTGGCAGGTAAACATGTTTTTTGACAAATAAATGACTAGAAACATGTTAGTGAGGGTAAAGAACAGCAAGGACATCTGAATCTTTTGACCTTAGGAAATAAATAAAAGTCATCAAAATGTATTCATCTTTAGGACTCACTTTATAACTGAATAATAGGACTAGATAATTTGCTGGACTTTATCAGAGTGGAGGATATAGGAATGGAGTTTCTAACATTACTAATGGAACCATAAGGTCCTAAAATAAATAGGTTTTATACAGGTATTTTTAGCCTTTTAAAGCAATTTTAATCCTTTTTTGGATATAGTCCCTCACAAAAAATCACCACTATTTTTATTTTAAACAGTTGCTCTTAGTTTTCATTGTGTGTGTTTCTTGACTTCCATGGACATATTTCCCCCTATAGGTTGCTTTCTGCAGTGGAGAGCACTGCTTCTTTAGAGAATATGCCTGCTGCATTTTCACTTTTTGAACATTATGATGACAGCTCGGCTACAAGTGACCAGATGCTGAAACAAGTGGCTGGTAAGAATTTTAATACATTAATTGCCTTGATGAAATATGGCAGCTTTTCCCTGTTTGTTTTGTCAAGTGTTTGACTGCAAGGGAATATTAAGTGGAAAAGAAAACAATTCATTGTCAATTTTAAAGCTAGATTCCAAAATCAAGCAAGAGACTAGCATACCATCTCATTATGACCTCCATCTCCATTTGGTGCTTTATGGCTGCCAGGAGGCTGAAGAGAGGAGTGGCCATGACATCAAAAGGTCTTCTCTTTTTTCTAGTTTAAATAGGAATTCACTCCCTCTCTTCTAGAGATTATCTGCTTTTATGCCAGGAGCCAGGTATGGAAGAAAAAATAAATAAACATTTTCATATGTGTTGGACAGAATTTTCCTTATGAGTAGCTTTCCCTTCTTCCATTGAGCTCTTTTTCCTTTTTTCAAACTAAACAGATTAGCTTAGAGAACTAACAGCTCAGCATCAGATTCTGTAGCCAGGAGCCGCCCACTCAACTGTCAGAAGCATCCTGCCGGCTCTTCAAAATATTTTTTAATGTGCTATTTTAACAAATAAGACAATGAAACTCATTTAGATTTCTCAAAGCTGCTGTGTTTCAGTGAAGTTACCAAGCTTCACTTACTGTACAATGTACTCAGATGTCCTCCTTAAAAGCTCCTGCATTTTCTCAAAACCACCTTAAAGCCAACTCCTGTTTTAAAATTGACAAGTGAGTTTCATTACTGTAGGAAGAGTTTTAGTTTACAAACCAGTAAAATCTACTGTATCTTTAAAAAGACCAAGCAGCCCCACCAACTCTAGGTAAAGTGGAAAATTCAGTCATTTATCCCAACAGATATTCTCTAGAAATGTTTCAAAACAAAAGGGTGTTTTCCTGTAATTTCCTTAAGAGGCATTTAAATAGACCAGTAACTGCAAACTAAGACGTTCTGATTAACAGAGTGACTGGATCTTTTGCTTTTAAGGGACTGGTGTTATATGCTGTATGTTCATTTCAAAGGATATACTTTAGACTATCTGATGGCCAAGGAGAGAACCTTTTACATATTTCAGCGGTTACAGAGATAAATAGTCACAAAGTGCTAATGATTCACTCAGAAACGGGCATGTGGCCGGTCTGCTTTCCTAAGCGTTTATGGAGAGATGGATCTCGGAAAGAGAAATGCCTCAGTTGTGCCTCTGCTTTCCCCGAGCTGGAGCCCGCCCAGTGTGTTGATTTACTGCTAGGAGTTTTTTGTTCATTTTGTGACCCAGAGAGCCTCTCAGGTATGGAGTTCTCCCCTAGTATCTGAAAAGTTAATCTGATCACTCCCTGAACTGAGCAGATAGAAATGAGGAAAGGAAGTGACTGCTGCACTGAGAAATAGCAGCCCTAACATTCCTTCCGCACGAGGTGCTGGCACTGTAAGTCTGTTAGACATTTCCTCTCAGCTAAACTCACAACCACCCTCGAAAGTGAGTTTTATTGATTCTCATTTGACAGGTGAGGAAATAGAGGGAACATAAAAATGTCTCTCATATTTCCCTAGCTGTGTAGGGTGTGCATGTGACGGGAGGGGTGGCGGAGTTTGGCTCCAGAGTCTTGGCACTCAAACCCCTGCTTTCCACCAAGAAGTGGAGCCCAGCACTGTGACAGGATGCAGGAACTACAGAGCAGCGACGTGGAAGGCGTCCCTGATTCTGGAGCCTGGGGACTTTTAAATTGCGGTAAAATACACATAGCATCAAGCCATCATCAACTTTATAAAAAGATTTAGTTTTGTTATTTATGCATAGAAGAACTGGGGTGTGGGCCAGAGGTAAGGAGGGTGAGAGGATACACCAGAGACAGAGTGGGGAGCAGAACGGGGCAGCTGAACTGAAATACACTGCTGAGAGCAGCAGTGGCGGAGACAGGAGAGGTCTGCTGCACTGTGTGAGTTCTCTCGCTGGACAGGATTGAACTCATGATGCAATGGCTGGCTGCTGATAGCTTGATAGTGCTAAGACTTAACCCCCGAGGGCCCCATCATAGACATTCTGATGTAGTGAGTGCATATAGTTCATTGTTAGTACATTGTTGTACAGCCATCCCCTCTATCTCCAGAACTGTCTTCATCTTGCAAAATTGAAACTCTATACCTATTAAACAATAACTCCCTATTCAATTCCTGCCCCACTTCTTGGTAACCACTAATCTACTTTAGGTGTCTCTGAATTTAACTGCTATAGGTGACTTATCTAAGTGAATTCATACAGTACTTGTCATTTTGCAACTGGCTTACTTCATCTTGTACAATGTCCTCAAGGTTCATCGTTCCCCAAGTGTGACCTGCTCTCTCTGTAAGGTAGAGAGGGTCCGTGGGGTAGACTCTCCCCAATTCCTTAGTCTCTGGCAAAGAAATCTTGAAACTCCATTTTACACTTTTGACATTACTCCTGTTCAAGTTTACGACAGAGTGTTTTACAACAGAGTTGCTAAGTGTTAAATCTGGGTCTGTGATGTTCTTTTGCAATTCAGATCTAGTCATTGTTATGGGATTGCATCTATGTAATATTCTCTCAAAAGTTTTTTCAGTGCTTTATTTTTTTAATGAGATAACATTGCTTGATAACTACAGATGATTCAGGGGCATAGGCTCACACTTCCTCAGATGCATGTCACCATCTACAGGCACCACTAGAGTACCCAGAGCCCTTTACCCTGTATCATTGCTTCCCCTGACCCCCTTTGTTCACTTATATGACTGTGGGAAAGGAGTACATTAGGTCAAAATTATCTCTAGCCTACAATCTTTGCTTGATGCTTAGATGACTTTTTGTCAATTATTGTTAGTTCTTGTCTGGTTTCATTGATAGGACAAAAAGAATTTAGAGAGAAACCCAATCAAAGTTTGAGCAAAGGCCATTTTTTGTGGGTCACACAATAGGGGATGGGCAGCAACTGCCCTGAGCCACAATCTCACTGAGAGCTCTGGGGGGAGGAGGTCCTGCCTTTATAGGGTTGACCTCCAGGGCAGGGTAGGAGGAAGAAGCAGGATACTGGCTGGCTAGGGTTTTGGGGTTTTCAAATCAAACAAAGACCAGGTTAACTCAATAACAGTAAGGTAAATTTACAAGAAAGAACCATATTCTATCATGGGGGCAGTAACATTGCAGTTTTTTAATTTCATTAAAGAAAGAAGGATTTTTTAAAAATATGTTATTATTTTTCAAAGGCAGATATAGCTAAACATGTAATTCATAGAGGACAAAAAAGGGAGCGTTTTTATTATTCATGCCTCAAGGAGTTCTCTAAACTACTTCAAAGATGATTGACATTGTAAAAGCTTTTTGCTTGGCTCTTCTCTAAACCCAGGCAACATGAAAATGTACTGAACTGCGTTTATCTGGATGGCCTCCTTTAGACTGTGACACTAATTTCCTGCTGGGAAGACAAACAGGAAAGTCAAAGATAGTACACGGGTCTCTGAACCTTTATCTGTCCTATACTAAACTGAGAAGCTATAATTTGATACATGATTGAAGTGTCTAATATATGTATATATACATATAGTTCATAATTAATGTTAATTATGTGATCGGTACATTTCATAAAGTGTGATACTTCCCTTTCCCAGAAACTGAATTCTGAACTTCTTCCAAAATCAGTGCAGCTAGGTTATCCTTGTACATCAAGTTATCTTTCATCACACATTTAGTAACCCAATGACTTAAAAATGTTTCTTTTTCATATTTATCAAATAGCCACTGGTGGTAAAGGTAAGCATGTGAAAATATTCTTTAAATCCTATGGCATACTGATCCAGTTTTACTACAGATGATTCCCTTATACGAAACCTGCTGGGGAAGTATTTATTGCTATTCAGAAGACATGTAGCACCATCAAGTGTGTGTCTAGTGTAGTCTATAGCAGGACACTTTTTTTGAATTTTGTGAGGAAAGTCACAGAAGGAAAATCCATTGTTCAGTTACTGTCATCTGAGTTGACAGTTGCATGTATCTGGATAGCACTCACCCTGAAGTTTGACAGCAAGTTCAAGACAGAATTGCCTAAGATGTTCATATGCCCATATACCTTCATCCTGGCCTGCAGAAGATTTAAGAATTTTGTCACTGTTGTAACAACCTGCTCTTATGTTCTGTTAAATAGAAAGCTGCAAAGCTAGTGTACAGTTCATTTCATCAAAGGACCCTTCAGACCATTTACAGGAACCCTATGCTTGCTCCCAGCCTGTTGTGCCTCACTGCAGCCACTGCCATCCCCTCTACCATGACATAGTGCAGGGTGGCTATATTGTTTTTTTTTTCAACAAGTATAAGTGATTTTTGCAAAAAGAAAAATAAATCAACAATAACAGCATTAGTTATAATAACTCTTGCATATGTTCCAGTTCCACATCCTCCTAGGTTAGAACCTCAGGAACCAAATTCTGCCACTAGCACAACGATTGCTGTTTACTGGAGCATGAACAAAGAAGATGTCATTGACTCATTCCAGGTTTACTGCATGGAGGAGCCACAAGATGACCAAGATATAGATGGTAGGAATGCTAAGACAAATACAGGTGCCTGTGTACATTTCTGCATCTTATTGTGAGGTATTGAAAATATATGTATACACACTCATACAAATATAGATGTATGTAAGTATTATGATTCTTTCTGCAAAGCAATTTGTTGTTAAAAAACAATCACCAACATAAACCAATAACCATATGATAAATAACATGTAAGCAAAATTTGTAATCAGGATCAAGGAAAACAAAAGGGCATAAAAATTATCACCATCATCATGAAGATAGCAGTTGAGATTAAAATTTAACTCTGAACTCAGGATAGCAGGAGCAATTAAATGACTCCCATTTCCAGTGCTTTAGGGAGAATATGGTTTCCACACTGGTCTAAAAGACAAGTGTAGTTCATGCTACTTTTTGGAGAAAAAATAAGTCTGTATATAGAACCATGCATTCCATAGTAATTTTAATGCAAATGAAGCATTGGATGTCATGTTTTTTTTCTCAGATTAACCTTTGACAAAAGATACCAAAAAAATCATAAAGATTAACTCAGACTTTACAATTCTCAAGGCATGGACTTAGACATGATGTAGTCTTCTGGTATTCTAAATGAATGAACAGATAGACACTTAGTAGGATGAATGTGCAATGTGTCTTATGGTGGAACCTCTGTAAATAACCCATTGTTCTGTAAGACTTCTACTAAGACCTAAAAGCCAAACAGTTTGAGGTTGTGTTTCCAGATAAATCAGAGCTGGGAATATTGGCATTCTGTGTTGCTTGTTGATGATAGATCCATAGTTTGGAAACCAGATAAATGTGTTGCAGGACATGCAATAACAAAATGCAGGGGCACAGTTTGTAATAAGAAATGAATTTTTATATATTTAACTGTTACCAACATTAAAGTCATTTCAGATGTCATGAAAAAGTAAGATAAATTATCCATAGGCATAATGTAAATTTGGCAAACTTTCTCTACAATAGCTCTTATTTTATTGGGACTCTAATACCCTGTATCTGTCACAACACAAGGTAAGTGCCATTATTCCCTTTTGCAAGTGAGAAAACTGATGTGCTCTTAAGTTATTGGTTCAAAAACCATACAACTTAAATATGAGAGGGGTGGAATTCAAGCACAGATCCCTTAAACTTCTGAGCTTATGTTTTTATTTGCTTATCTGTGTGTTTGATTTGTGTTACTTTGTCTCCCTCTATATCCAGCTGTATCATGGAGCTTCATGGCTCTCCAAGACTCCTCTTAATAGTTAATATCCAGAGGGCTTCACCTCCTCCCATCATCCCCCAAATACATACCTATCATTCATTCATGCCTTGAACTTTACCTCATACCTCATTCATTCAATGCCTTGAACTTTACTGATGCCAGTTAGCCAATCTGATTATCTATACTGTGATTCTGTGCTGTATTGAAGAGGTCTCATACTATGTTATATGCATTGTTTAAAAGGATAATTTAATCCTTGTAGGCTAGATCCCACCCCTCACAGTTGCTAGGCTGTGGAGAAAATGTTTCTTGGTGTGTAAGGCCTATGGCATTCTTTAAACCAAATTTCCTGTCCAGAAAGTATACCTGATTGGGAAAGAGGTGCAATTGAAGAAATTTGCTGTGTTGAAAAATTCTTAAATTTCTTTTTAAAGAAAATAAGCAGAGCTTCTAACTGAAGGAGTTTTGAGGATATGACATTCAAGAGTAATAAAGTGAGGATTACTGAAATTACCATAGGCTAATCTACAAAGCATTCTTTTTTTTTTTTATTAAAAAGTTTATTTTTACATCATTTTTCACATTTTTTTTTCATCTCAATTGTAATCCCCACGGGTTTCCCATCACCAAATCACCCCTGTGCCACCACCATAGTCCCGTGCATTTCCCTCCCTTCCCCCCCCCCGTTTTTGATCCCATTCCCCACTCCACCCCCACAGAATGTCTCTGGTCTATGGTTGTTCATTATTTTTGTTATTTTCTCGCCTGGTCCATTATACTCCTGCAAAGCATTCTTTTTAAAAGGAAGAAATTTCAATAAAGATATTCAAAGGGGCAGCAGATATTCAGAATGGTATTGAATAATATTTGCTACTAAAATGTTGAAAGTAGAATAAGAGATTTTAGGAAATGTTTTGATTGAATAAAATTACTTCTTAGGATAGTTTATGACCTATCAAACTCAGGTATTCCTGAAAATTGTGAAATCTCTAGTTAAAAGGAGTCTGGAATTCATGAGATGGAACCAAGATTTGAAAAGTCATACTGAAATAGTCTGCTCATCTGTAAAGATTTTTGTAACATCATTAAGTTTAGAAAACATGTGATTGCCTTTATTACATATTCTCCTAAAGTATTTGTATTGTTTCTTAAAGTTGTTCTTGAGAATGTATTAATGAAATTTAAACTAACAAAAACTACAATTTTAGTACTTGTGATTGAAATAACTTACTTTAATTGTGTGGACCTCTAGTGGTCCGAGACCTGGGGCATGCCTGTGAAGACCGACTCAGAGGGATGACTGCTATGTCCAGCATGCAGTAAAAGTTTATTTCCAGTGTGCACTTAATATACTCTACATTAACCAACTGAAACAATATCATATTGACATAAGTCTGTCTACACAGTCTCAAGAAATAACAATAGCATAATGAATTATTCTAACTCTAAATATGGTGCTCGTCCAGTCGCAGATGGTATGGTGCTCTAACTCTCAGAACACTGTGTCCAGCCCCAGGTGGCCGAGTCCTCGCATGCTCCCAGACACCTCTCTTGAAAAGCCCTTTTATTATCTTTCTAAGATGTGGCTGCTTGCTCACATGACCTATTTTCTCACACTCTTGGGGCTCAGACCCAGCACTCGAGAGCGTCCCCCAAAGTGCATGTGCTTTCACACGCCTTTCGGTATCTAAGTCCAGATGCCAGTCAAAGTCATGCAAAAACTCTGCCAACATCTTGTAGTATGTAAAGTTCATGTTTTCGCTAATATACTATTATTTTCTGATAAGTGTTTAAAAGTAATACTATGTCATTCTAAGTATCTCTTTTGAGAATATTACTGCTTTCTTATATATTCTAAAGCACTAGCTATCACATAATTATCTCAAAGTTTATCAGTTTTCCTCTAGTAAAAAATCACAGACTGATATTTCTGATAACTATAGCTTTCAATTAACTTCAGAAAACATCTTAGAGCTGTGATTGTGCTTTCTGCTAGAATTGATAGAAGAATACAGATTGACAGTGAAAGAAAGCTACTGCATTTTTGAAGATTTGGAACCTGATCGATGCTATCAAGTATGGGTAATGGCTGTGAACTTCACTGGATGTAGCCTGCCCAGTGAAAGAGCAATTTTTAGAACAGGTAAGGAGATGGTAAGGGGTTTTAGGAGGCAATACTCAATTCTTTACAGATTATTAAAACCAACCAATAGCATTTATCAAGCACTTACTGCATACTGGGTGTTGTACAATACTGTGTGTGCAAGGATGAATGAGACATGGTTACTGTTTCCATGAAGTTTGTCATCAAGTGCACGGAAATAGGAAACAGAAGATTGAACAATTTGTGGTAAGGGTTGTTATCTAGTCATGCTACAAATTTTTATCAGAAAACTTGTGGAGGGGTACTCAGTACAGCCCAGGGGTAGAGGCAGGGGCAGGATCAGGAATGACTTCCCAGAACTGGTACCAGAAAAAAATACTCCCAAGAATCAGAAGGAAGTAGCTTGTTAAGGGAGCACTTTTCACTTGAAGAAGGGCTAAGGGGAGCAGAAGTACCAAGATGAAATCCAGTCTGGAGTAGCAGGACTCAATAAGAATAGCAGTGTTATTTCTTTGACTTAAAAACAAGAAAAGACACAACATAAGGTGAGAACAGTTAGTATTTAGAGGCCATGTTTGCTATGCTTAGTAGTTTGGGATCATTTTATGGGTCCTAGGAGCACCTAAAAGGTTTTAAATTATGAAATTCAGCTGGGATTGCATTCCTACACTGTAACCTTTCCACAAGGGGCGGGAGCATAGTCAAATTTGCATTGCCTTATAATAATTTTAACTATCTTAGAGGAAGGAATGGCTTAGCCCCATCCTTTCATCCTTTCTCTTGCCTTTTGAAAGAAATATTTATTAAGCATCTGCTGAAGGCAAGATCATGGCTGCTTTTTGTATGAAGGGGGGGACAAATACATTTCTTTTTATTTGCTTGTATCTATCTGAATAAAAAACTTGGGATTTTTAGGGAGGTAATATTAAAGTCTGTTTTTTGGAGGATGGGTGAAAACTAAGGAATTTAGTAGGTACAAATTTTTCACTATACAAATTTTTGTACCTTTTGGGCTTTTAACCAGAATATAATTTTTTTAAAAAAAAGATATCTTTATTTATGCATACAGAACTGGGATACAGGTCAGAGTTGTGGGGTGGGGGTAGTGGTGAGAGGATTTACCAGAAACAGAGTAGGGAGCAGAACAGACAGATCTAGCGAAATGGGAGTACTTCATGGGAGTAGTGGGCAGGTCAGGAGAGGTCTGCCACACCATGTGGGTCACCTCCCTAGTTTGAGGTCGAACTCATGCTGCAGCAGCTGCAGATAGCTTCATAGTGCTACACTTTAACCTGTTGAGCTACCAGGGAGGGTTCAGAATATAATTTTTAATAAAAAAAGAGAATTTTTTTGGAAGAACAAGCTTCTGGTTTCACTTGTTTCAGACTGTCTTTTTTTTTTTTCTTTTCTTCACTTAGTTCTGCTTTGATTTCCATTATTTCCAAAAATTAAAATAAAATCATGCTAAGCATCCTTCCCAGGGCAGCAGGGAAGCAGCTCTGGCATTGGTTGCACCATGGCAGCCTTGGTTCTCTCTCTGCAGCACCCTCCACGCCTGTGATCCATGCAGAAGACTGCACCGTGTGCTGGAACAGGGCCACCATCCGATGGCGACCTGCCAACCTGGAGGCCACTGAGACCTACACTCTGGAGTACTGCAGACAGAACTCACCCGAGGACCAGGGTCTCAGGTAAAGTTCCTTCTCCCAGACCTTGGTACTCAGTAAAAGGACCAAAACTACTACTGAGCTTGTGCTGCTGAGCTAAATACTGCTGAGATAATTATGCTGTTGACTTGATTTGCAGCTCCACCATTATTCATCAATAACTAACTTTGTAATAAAACACACACTACATCTAAGAATAATCACTCCCTTGTAAGAAAAATGTATATGAATTTTAATAAGATAGAACATTCTGTGAGGCATATTTAACTTGAGTCATTAGATAAGATTTATGCATTTGTTATGTACTTTTTGGTGGCTATATCAGAAGAGGTACCATCTAACTCAGGAAACTAATAGTGAGTATATATAGAATATAAATATGAATGTTTCCATGATATATGAATACTATACAGGGAGATAATTACATATATATTATCAGAGAAATCTATCTGCTTCTCTAAGAACCTAAAGAGATTTTTCTAGGAAAAAAGAGATGTGAAGCTCTCTCATCACTAAAATCAAAAAAACACTGTGCATCTAAGGGGTATTTGGTACATGTTTATTTACCTGTTGAGATAGTGTTTTTTGAACTTCCAATCTATATCACTAAGGCAACTTTACTTTCTTGATGAATATTCAGCTCATTATTGTTAATATTTATATTTTTATAGAAACAGTTTTAGCTTTTTCTTTAAACCAAGTTTACTAAGATTAACTATTTTGGTAGGATGTAAAACTTATAAATGATGGTTAGAAATTAAACAGCTTTTAATAAAGTATGTTATTTAAGCTGTTGATTATCTTCATGATCAATCAACAACTATTTAGATAGGATGTGAGGTTTCATTTGACTGAGCAATAATTATAGTATCTTTCAAGTATGTGAAGACAGGCTTTACAAAATAATGATCAAAGGATGAATTAATGCTGAGTGGGGTGTGTATGGGTGGGAGGTAAGCATTTCAGCAGAAGTGAGTACATGCATAGTAAATGTCCAAAAACAACGTTCTGCTCATGTACCATTGCTAGAAGGCACTCCTCAATGGTCAGCCAGTAACTGAGAAGTAAGCTTGGCCAGAACAGAAGGAAAAGGGAGAGAGGAAGGGAGGGGTGAAAGGAGAGAAGAAGGGAAGAAGAGTGCTAGCTCACTATCCTAAATGTTTTATTACCTTGCCTAATTTAATCCTCAGTACAACTCAGAGAAAACAGATACTTTGAGAGAGCTGTCCAGGTAGAAAGTAACAATTAGGACTCAAACCCCATTTTGTTATTTTCACAGATTTTAAGCTGTTAGAAGTCTAACCTTCTAACCCCTGTTAAATGTCACTTAGAGGAGTCCTGGACCATCTTTACAAAAAACTCTTGATGTTCTGAAAGCATTGTATCAGGCGCCCAAGTCTCATCATTCCCTACCATCAGTGAGGAAACCCCAGTTCTCTGTGAGGCAAAATCAGATGGTTATGAGTTGCTCTGATGCATCCTTGCTATGGCATCAGTCCCCAGCTGGTATTTGCATAAATAATTAACATCACAATTGGATTCTTAAATCAGTATAAATATGGAAAGCTTAAAACCTAGTAGTCACCTCATTGGGAACTCTGGTATCATTTCGTAAATGTGGCAACGGGGAGAAGGGAAGAGGAAATGGTGACCACTGACTGGATTCAGCAAGCCAAGCTATTCTATATCTCCCAACAACCTTCAGATTAAGGTGATGATCTCCATTAAATAATAATCAGGGAAATTAACTAACTTGTCTACTGTATGAACGAAAGAGTTTGATGTCAGAATTCAGATCTGCCTTATTCTTTCCACTTGTTCTAAAACTTGTGTCATTAGCATTCCACAGCAGTCTGACAACTGTTAGTTATATATCCTTAGTTCCCTCGGTTACATAAAAATCATAGTTATAAAGAGAGAATGCAATAATAGTCAAACACCTTTTCATACGCTGATCAACCTAGGACCATCAAAAAAAAAAAAAGAGGTAATTTGATATTAGTAATGAATAATGTAATGCCTTCTAAATAAATCCTACTATCAGAGCCAGGTAAAATAATAGCAGTTTCATTTCTAGAGAAAAAAAGAGTCCACTCACCACTTTCATTAAGATAAACGTTAAATTTATTAACACATGAGGCTTCTCATTAGTATCTTCTATTTGAAACTTTGCCAGTTTTTTTTTTTTTTGATTGTTTGTTTTTTGTAAAGGAGCATACTGGAAAAGCGAGGTAAGCAGAAGTTTGTAGTAGTTATACAGCAATGCAAGGACCCTTTGTTATTAAGTGAATATAATCCAGAAAGTTTAGTGATGAAGGGAAATTCCACATACAGAGCTGTGGATAGTTTAGAGCGCCGTTGAAGATGGAGCTGTTTTCCAACTAGGTGCTAAAAGACCCTTTAGTGCCAAGAAGTGGAGTGTTATGTCCAATTCATAGCCCAGAGATGACTCTTCAGCCTCTGGATCTCTGCTGATTCTGACACTAGATAATTTTTTGAAGCAAGCAAAATTTTGTTGGCCACAAATCACTACTCTCATTTGTTAAGTCTAATGCTGACACATCAGAACTTTCCCTTATTGATATAAGAAGCTCTATTTCTTATAACCCAAATTTGGCATCAACACATTCTAAAATAATTCATCCTTAATCTCAGAGATTTAGGCCTGCAGAAATCATTGTATCCTTTGGTTCTCCAATTCAGGCCACATGTCTTAGATTTTTAACCACCTGATTCTTATAATGAACTTTAAAACTTTCCTTACAATGTCTAATGGCTTAAAAATCTACAAAATATTGACTACAGATTGTTGCTCAACTATGTACAACTTGTCAGACAGTAGAACCCCAAAACTTGGTTATCCCTAACCAACAAATGCAAACAATCTATTTTTCTGCTCTATTAAAACCACATTCTTCATTTTGGTTTTCTGCACAGCACATACTTAAAGTCAAATATTATGTGGCCTGGAAAGAATAATAAAACCAAGGGTTGTCTAATCCTATTCTCTTATTGACTTCATGAAGGGAATATTATGTAAGCTTTGGCCTTAGTGCCTGGGATAGTGTCTGGCATAACTAGAGATGTGTTACTTGAATGGATAAATATCAATTAGAATAGAATACATACTACTGACACCAATTAGAAAAGTAGTTAAGCCAGCCTTGGGGATAATTTTGTATTAAAATCGGAAAAAAGAAACTGTGCCAACAAAGTAAAGAATGAGGTATCAGTTAATTTTGGTGTTTGGGTACTTCACTAAGAGATGTAATTAGTTAAATAAGTAGCCTGAAAACCTATTCATAGATCACTCATAGGAAAAGGCATTTATAGTCTTGTTTAGCCATTGATTACATAATCCTTCCAGAGGTACTGGGTGCCCTGCAAAAAATACTGTGTTAAGCCTGATGTAAAACTTGATCCAGAGGTCACAGAAGAATAGTAAGTAGGACTAAAGATTTCTTTTTCTGATGCAGTTCAGTTTGGCCTGATGGGAACTTTATGTATAATAAAGGCTTTTTTATTGAATGAATGAGTGGGTGAACAATGGAATTAGCCAACCTCTCTTTACTCTTGCCAATTCCAACTCATCTGGCTGGCATCTTTACCAGAGGAGAGAGGATGAACTAGAAAACTAAGAACTAAATGAGCTCACATCTGTTTCTCACCCCAATCCCTGAAAAGACAGATCTCTTTAAAAGCTCTGGTCTGGAGTAAGAAGAGAAGTTGAAATGGAATTAAAAGGCCTGTGAAAGGATGAGTAATATGAAAACACACACAGAGGGCATTGACTGCCCTTTTGATAAGGGAGTCTAATTTTGGATACCAGAACAGAAACATATCCATCTTCAGACCTGCATTTATCTTCCCAGTGTAATAGCCTCCAGGTATTCCAATTTAAGACCAAAAGTGCTGGTTGAACTCTTATGGTGGGTGTTTGAATGGAATGAGCCTATTGTGCCCCCAAGTTCCATGACGCAGTGTCTGAAATAGTCGAGCAATTGCCTACATTCCATAATCCTCACAAAAAACATATTTGCATATTTTTGTGTGTGGGCACTGTGGCTGGGTCCCAGCAGTCAGCCCCTGTTGGGATTGGGGGGTGGGCGGGAGTGACAATCCCTGGCTTGTGTGCGGAGGCTGAGGGAGCTCCTACTCACCCTTTCCTGTTTTTCTTTGAATGCTCTCCTCAGGTTGGGTGGGCTCAAAACACTTTCAAAAATTTTCCACCGCTCGGCTGTTTCCTCAGCTGTTCTGTCTCTCCTGTGTGGAGAAAAGTCAGCAGAAATGTGGGTGGAGGAGGGAAAGCTGAGAGAAATATAGTACAGGGATTAGCTGTGTGGGCTGTGCAGAAAGAAGCTGTGTACTGAATGACAAATCTGTGAGACTCAATACACCACAAAAGTCGTTGGTAGTGAACTTCCTGCTCTCTACCCTGGCCAAGGCTGTGGGTTGGAAGACCCTCTGTGGGCCCCTCCCAGGAGCATCTTCAGGGTGGGTTGGGCTCTGGATGCTGGGTCGTTGAGCTCTTGTTCTTTCTGCATTTAGCATCACACATGGTAGGGCAGGAACAGAAGTATCTGTCACAGTATTCGAGTTGGGGACACCTGCCACAGCTTATAATGATAAGGATAAAGAAGGGCAAGTTTCCTAATGAAACATTGCCTGAGCAAGAGATAAAGAATTTCAGCTTTTTACTGAGGTTTCAACTGATTGACCCACTGCCAATGCATCTGATTTGACTTTCTCTGCACATGTTGGGTAGAAGAAAGCTGTCATTCCTTCCTACATCACAGAGTTACAGGGAACCATGACATGATTGGGTCAAATTTCATTGTGTAATTAAGAGCTAATAGCTGATAAAATCAGCTATTGTATGGTATGGTAATATTTTTCTGGCTCAGATTTTAATATCCCTCTGTAGGGAGCCCTTGAGAGAGTGAGTTTATGGTAAGATGGTTCCCCTCCTCCCACCCAGCATCATTCTTGGCATTTAGTTTTCCTAACTGAAATCTTTCTTCCTAAATGAAACTGACTTACGTTTGATCATTTGAAATCCTATATACCTCCTGTGGCATAGTAAAACCCCTGTCAATGGAACACAACCTGTTCCTTCACTTCTAACTTATGCTGTCAATATCTAAAATTATGTAAGTAAGTATGTAAGTTGTTCACAATAAAAGACCCAGACGTAAAAGAACCTCTAAAAACAACCATCTAGGAACAAGGGTTAGATAATGCAGGGGTGAGGAAAGTATATCAGAAAGTATAGGTTAAGAACAGTACCTCAATGGAACATAAAATTTTAATCTGAACTTCCTGGCAGCTAAGGTGAAAACAGGAGAGAGGGGGAGAGAGCAAGAGGGAGAAAGGAAGAGATTACATAACTCTTCTTTTTTAAAAAAGGAAGCACAACATTTCACTAAGAGAGACAATTATATTTCTTGACATTCAGCTCTAAGATGAATTTTTCATGTAGATCTTTATGTAAGGGCTATTGAACAAGATAATAGTGATTGTTTTTAAGAGCAATTTTACAAAAGATGCAGAACATTCCCTCTGTAACCATTTACAAACTGGATCTGAAAGCAAAATGTTAAATCATCCTTCAATGCAGACAGTTCTATGGAGACCTCAAGTAAATGTCCACATCTGTGGCTTCTGAGCAGCCAAGAAGAGCTTAGAGGATGCAGAGGAATTAATGTTACTAGGCTTCTGGGATTCTCTGCCCGAAATATGAACAGCATCAATCTTTGGAGTATAATTGTAGAGAAATCTCCAATTTTTTTTTTTTACTGGAATCCTCTGACTCACTTTGATTTTGTGAGAGATTCTAATAACAGGAAAGCCTCACTGTGGTCCACAGCATTCAGCCCTTATGTTACATTTTTGAACTGTTATGAAATAACAGTGGTGCTTATTTAACACTGACTCCATCATAACTTCATTTGTCAAATGAAAAATAATCTGGTACAAAAATCTTTATTTACCAAGTTTTTTTTTAAAAACAAAAATCAGTGCATAAAGAATTTTCTTCTTAATCCTGATTTAACCAAAAAGCTTCATCTTTAAAAAGTTTCATATTCCACCAAGTTCCAACTGCTGAAGCTATTCAGTTTGTTGTTCTTGATTTTAATATTGCTTATGTTCTCATGGGTTCTTCTTCTTTTTTCCTATTTCTCCCTCTCACCTCTTATCACCCCACATTATCATATGCTTATGTCTCTCAAACCTAACATATCATGAAAACCAGCTACGATACCTGTTAAAATTTAGATTCACAGTCTCCTCTTCAAAGGTTCCTATTAAGAAGGTCAAATGTTCGCAGGCAGATTTGAGAAACATTGCTTTCTAACTCAGCAGTCTTCAAAGGACCAACAATGTGCTGTGTTCACAGTTGACAATAAATGGTGTTAACTGACTGGTTGAATGTTGGTGCTGCCAATAGGAATGCCAATAAGAGCCCACTGTGTTTTGAAAAAACAATTCATCCTTAGCCATCTGTTGAGCACTGCAGTGACAGCACCATCCGTAGGCTGCTCCCAGAGTCATGGCCACCCATTTCTTCCATCCCATACAAATTGTTGAATTATCAAATTCCTGGGGAAGTTACTTTATAAAGTTCAAATGAATGTGTCTTCTGCGAACACATTCAACCAACTACTGAAATCTTGTTCTTGTAATATTGCTTTATAAAAATAAGTATCTGGCCCTCCCTAGTGGCGCAGTGAGTTAGGACACAGCACTGCAAACGAGCCACAGCCACTTCAGTGTGAGTTCAGTACCCACCCCAGAGGTGACCCACATGGCGGCAGACCTCTCCTGACCTGCCCGCTGCTCCCCTCAGCAGTGTGCTTCATCGATGCCTGTTCTCCCACTCTGCATCTGGTGAATCCTCTCACCACACCTGTACCTCTGGCTTGTACCCTAGTTCTGTTTGTATAAATAAATAAACCTATAAAAACTATATATATTAATTATATATATAATTAATTAATTTTAGGTAAAAAATTGTACACATGCCACAAATCCAAAAGATACAAAACAGAATACAGGGAAAATTTTCTCCTTTCTTAAGCAAATGGTAGCATACTGTATATTTTCATGACCTTGCTTTTCTTGTTTAAAAATATTTCTTGGTAAGTATTTTATATCAGTACACCTGGAACTGGCTTGATTTAAAAAACTATTTCATTGTATTTTAAAAGTATAAGAGAACTTATTTGACCAATTGAGAGACATTTAAGTCATTGCCATACTTTTGCTATTAGGACAATGCTGCAGATAAAACTTTGTGTACATTTCATTTCACACATCTGCAAATATATCTGTAGGATAAATTCCTACAAGTAGGATGAGTGAAGAAAAAGTGTGCACATTTTGCATTTTGATAAATATTGCCAAACTGTCTCTGCAGAGGCTGTAGCTATTTACACTCTGGCTAACAGAGTATAATAAGAGTACTTGATTCTTGTAAACCTTTACTTAAAAAGGGTATGATAAAGTGAAATTTGACAATTTGACATGTAGAAAATAGAATGCTATTATAGCTTAATTCTGCATTTCTATTCTTAGTTTGAACATCTTTTCAGATGTTCCAGGGCCATGTACTTCCTTTAATATGTCATTCATTTACCCATTTTTTTCCCTGCCAGATTGTTAGTATTTTTTCTTAATGATTTATAACAGCTCCTTGTTTTTTTTTAAGACCATTAACCTTCATTGCAAATATTTTTGACATTTTTACCATGCATATTTTTTGTTAACTCAGTTGAATTCATCAATTTCTTTCTAAAATAACTTATTGTTTTGTGTCCGATTTGGGTCAAACTCCCCTCTGCCCTTTTCTATCTTCTATCTTCCCATGTTTTTTTTTGCATTACCAAGTATTTCATTTTACAAAATAAATCTTTAATAATATGGAATTTATTTCCATAAAAAGTATGGAGCAGATAATCCAATTAATTTTTCTTTTTAGAATGGCTGTCTAGATATTACAGCAAGAAAACCCATTAGAGTCTATGTGTTTGGTTCTATTTCTGGCCACTATAATCTGTTCCACTGATTTGTCTATTTATGCCTCAATGCCATACTGTTTTTTGTTTTTTGTTTCTTTTACTTTAGCTTTGTCATTTATAATTTTGGGTTGTTAGGATTCCTTCTCGTGACCTTTTATTTTTTTCTATTTGCTAGTTTATTTTTTATATCACCTTCAGTCAGATTTTCTAGTGTCCTTTGTCCCTGACAATTTAGTATGTTTAGATGTCATGCTAAATTGATAGAGTAACTTAAGGAAAGTTGAAATTTTTTTAATGGTGCATTTTCTTATTCAAGAGCTGATGTTTTTCTTTACTCAAATTCTTTGTATGTTTTTCCTCACTACCATGTTTAAAAATGTTCTTCATGTAAACCTTATACATTTTGTTATGTTTGCCACTGCTACTCTAAGACCTTTCTTTAGTTTTATTTTCTATTTAGTTTCTATTTATATGTGAAAGCTTGTGATTCTTATGTTAATTACACCTAGCCATCTTACTAAATTCTCTCATTATGTAAGAATTTTTCAAATGATTTTCTTGAGTTTTCTACATAAATCTTATCATTTGAAAATGGTAATAATTTTACTCCTATAGCCCAGTTTTTTTAACCTCTTCTCTGACTCTCTTAGTGGAAATGCTTTTTGTATTTCTCCAATGAGCATCTTTACTTCATAAACACTTTTAAAGATCCGCGTAAAATGATTCTTGCCCTATTGTCCATGGTTAGTTGTGGCAAACTTTGCAGTAATTTCTTGCAAAAATAAAGAGTGGAAGCATTCAAATTAGGAAGACCTCCTTCATATTGAGCAGACATGAGACCTCTGAAATAAAAGAAATGGAACTCAATCTCATTCATTTGGCAACCCTTCATATTACTAAGAGAACAGTGGATTTTTCTTTGCAGCACTGAAGTTTAACAAATGTCCTTTATCTTACCGATGGAGAGATGAATTGATAAGAGATGAGTTTGAGAGTCCTTTAAAAACCTGCTGGTCAAAGTCCATGGTGTATTTATATTCCCCCGGCAATCAACTAATTTATTGATGTGTCAGGGTTTCTAGATTGTATTAGGGTTCCTGACCTCTGTCCCTGGAACCTTCACAGATAAAGTCATTCCTTGACACTCGCAATTGTAGGGAGAATCCTACACTGAGGACCGAATATATCTTTTAAAATTTTAAAGAAAATATAATAAAACATTGGACAGAAAAGTATAAATTAAAAATGTAAAAAAAGATTTCTTAAAAAAATTCTTTTTGTTACTGGCTGTAGACTTCTAACATAGTCATTTCAGCATATTAATGGTGAGGCTAAAAATCCCTTCTTAAGCACTAATAGCTTGATGTGGTTCCATTTGCTGTCTGATCACTTACTTTTTTTTTAATATTCCATGAATTTGAATCCTATTGAAACTAAGCAGAGCTCATTATAAGTCATGTGGATTCAATTGTAATTATCAGACTTTGTTTTTAAAATTAAAAAGTATAAAGTATAATCTGTGGAAGAATGCCACTCTCCAACTTTTCAATTCCAAAATTTTCTGAATTTTCACTTTGTTAAAAAACAGACACAATTGACATGAAGACTTTTATGACTTTAGTGAGGTCAAGTAGAATAACTGGAGATAGAAATGAAATATTTTTTCTGAGCGTTTTGCTTTGTTCTTGGTGTATACGCATAGGATGGCAACTTGTAAACAATAAAACACAACCATGTTTCCTATTACTTTCATTTTCATGCCTGGTGCATTTTACTTCATAGATTTAGCCACGGCAAGTCTGCATGACCTGTTCACACAATTAAACAGGAGCTGATCCCATATCTTGACTTCAGTACTATGTAAACCTTTTTTCTTTAAATGAATAATATGACATAGCATGCAATTGATGATATACATGCAATTTCCTCTTTGACAGGTTTCATAAAACCCATTAAAATAACAGCATTGGTATTTAGAGGTCACTGATATAAAATGAAGCCAGTATGTTCTATCCACTCTCTAGAGATGAAACTTCCTCATCTATCTTTGCTACTTTCCCTTCAAGCTTCATGATAACAGGCAGAGATAGGGCCTGGGCTCGTGGTAAGTGATCAATAAATATTTATTTCATGAGTAAATGAAGTCTGAAATCAGTTCAGGCCCAAGGGTGCTTATGGAGACAATAATTGTATTGCTTGTTATAATTAACGTATATTTAGAACATCTCTTAAGTCATCAACTCAAATAAGATAAACAGTACAACCACTCTGGAATAATCGACTTATTAGTCAGGAATTACATCTCAGTTATAGGACATGGGTTTTTCATTAATTAACTGAAGCATAATTAGCTGTCAGTGGTCTTGTGGCTCAATTCCATCGATCTATTCTTGGAGTATCTAAAGACAGTGCTGAGGGCAGGGTCAGCAATAACCCTTTGGGGAATTTGGACAACTGATAACCTTTTGGGGAATTTGCTCTGTTTTTCTCCAGACACAGGTACTAATAGCCGATATACACAAAGACCTAGGATGTTGCTCCCTTCCACACTTTCTTCTGAGGAATACACTTTAGGTTTGTGTATGTTTAGGCATGGGAGGGGGGGGAGTTGCTACTCTGAGGAAATTTTCTGCTTTTAAAGACTTCAGAATTTTTTTTTTTTTGAGTCAATGACTTTTTCCCTTTATATGGTTCTTCATGTTATTCTCTATGATAGGTACTAAGGAATAAGATAAGCAAACAGAAGTAGAAATAACCTAAAAATATATATACTTTAATAACAAACACAAAGTAAAACAAAAATACACACGGATAAAAATCCTAAACCTCTAAGAAGGAACATGAAGACTATTATACTATTGTTTTCATTGCCCATTGTTCAGTCAACAGCTCCCAGGAGGAACAGGACCCTGGATCCTCAGTACTCAGGTTAGGGATTCATTCATTAGTAAGGAGCCTAATTTGTCAGTCCCCAACGGCTAAAAGAAGGAACACTTGTGTGCTTGATTTGTTTAAATGCTCTAGGCCATGCTATCAAGTAGATTAAAGAGAATGGAAAGGAGGCATTAAGCCATTCTAGCGCTTTGGCAAATTCAGAGAGCTCAGTCTTCAGATCCAGCAAGCCCATTTGTGTTTAAATGGTTGCACTGTTACAATGCATTTGCAAAGCCTCTTGCCAATCAGAATACCACTACCAGCACTTTTTAAAAATGAAAAATGGATAATAAAGGAATGGCAATTTTGGAGGTTTTATTTGGCTATTCGCATTCTTTCTTCTTGCTAGGATCAACTTGCTTTAAAGACTTTCAGTTGTTTCAGACATTTTCAGCTGCTATAAACTTGGTATCTATAGCATGATGATCATGTGTGAAATCGTCTCTCATTATATGTTTTCCATAATTTGGATCTGCTAATAAGATAATTTGGTCTTTTGTATTATAGATTAGTTTAGCATCATCTTAATGCAAAAGCACCCTCTCAGCAAAAAAAAAAAAAAAAAAGATAAAGGAAATAATATTGTCTTGGGGGCTCATTAACCACAAATCAGTCTGTACTCTGATTAAAAATAAGTTTATCTGGGCCTATTCCAAAGTGTATTCTGGAGTATATTGGACAAAAATTTGCTAAAATGAGGAATAATTTAATAAAGTGATTTGTGGACAATGACCATTTTGTAGTATTTGGCTAGCTAACTCTGGGGGGTCATAAAAAGGAAAATGAAGTTATTTTTTGTTAATCAAAGATGTTCATTCATAATAGGATTAAAATATGATGAGTTTAGTGAGTGGCAATATATTTAAAATTATTCTTTTTCCTCTGTATTTAGATCTTTCTCTGGAATTAAAGGACTCCAGCTGAAAGTTAACCTCCAGCCCAATGATAATTACTTTTTCTACGTGAGAGCCATCAATGCGTTTGGGGCAAGTGAACAGAGTGAAGCTGCCCTCATTTCCACCAGAGGTATTTCCCCTTTGTAGATGAAGAACTATTGCCAGACATTCCCATTCTTTCCCTTCCACCACCCAGAGATAACATTCTGGAATGCAACTCCCTAAAGCCCCACCCTGCTGGCAATAGTAGTATTTGAACATGAAGAGCTAAGATTGTTCAAAAGTCAAGATGTTTCTTTTATTTTTCTGGTTGAGAGGTTTTCAACCTTGGCTACTGATTAGGGTGCTTAAAAGTTCTGATGCCCATGCCCCATTATTGGAGACCCTGATCTAATTGATCTGAAGAAGGGTTCTGAAATGTTAATCTTCCTAGAAGATTCTTATTTGGTTCACAATGGACTTTATATTGTGGGTATGTTTTCAGAGTGATTGGAGGAAGGATGTGGTAGAGACAATCTCATTTTATTACACTGTGAACTCAATGAACAATCTTCTAATCTCATTCTTCATGGTTTCTGTGTGTGTGTATGCACGCGTGCCAATGCATAGATTGTGCTGTTACAAAACATGGAGAGAGAGGCACCCTTGAAGCCCCAAACCAGCCTGCTCTAAGTGGGTTCTGCCATCCGCCACATCAAGACAGAACATATAAAACTTTAATGAAAAGGGACTTTAATACAGTGAATATACAATACAGAACACAAAGAATATAATTTCTAAATCAATCACCTGAAGTTACCTATCCCCTCATGGGCACAAGTTCACCCAAAAGGAATTGGCCCAAAGCAAGGCCTGAAAGCCCGCCACAAGTCTAAAGCACCTTCTGGCCGCCACCCATCGAAAAAGGTCAGAAATGGCCAGACAAATCTGGGAGGAAAACAGCAAAATCAAAATCAATATAAGCACTGCCATAGTCATCTCCCTACAGGTATTTCACCCACATCTGCCTTAACCAGTCCAGGGTCAGGAAACAAGCACAGTTTCTTCATCACATGCTTCCATGTGGCTTCCTCAGGTCTCCTTCTGGCTCTCCATTCTGCTTCCTTCTTCTTTTTTCAGATTCCTTCTCTTCTCTTTTTCTCTCCTCAGCTCCACCCTACGTGTGGGTGGGGCAGAGAACCTGGAACTTCCCCTTTTCCTAGGGACCACCCTGTATAGTGCCACTTAATGTTTGTTGAATGAGTGAATAAATGGATGGCCAGTTTAATGCTATAACGTGTTGGGGGAAATACCCTGATGATTCCAACAATAACAAAAAATGTTTCTTCTCAATTATTGAGAAAAGAACTTAGGAATGGAGATATTATCTTATCCTAGGTTGGAAATGGTATAAGATTAATGCAAGATTAAGGCACGTGCCTCTTTTGTGGGGTACTTAGGGCCAACCTGGTATTTATTTATTTTTAAAGATTTATTTATTTATTCATACAGAACTGGGGTACAGGCCAGAGGTTCAGGGGCGGTGAGAGGCTTCATCAGAGACAGAGTGGGGAGCAGAACAGGCAGATTGATGAAGTACATTGCTGAGGGGAGCAGCGGGAGGGCCAGGAGAGGTCTACCACACCATGCGGATCACCTCCAGGACTGGGGATCGAACTGTCACTGAAGGGGTTGTGGCTAGCTTGCAGTGCTGCATCCTAGCCCACTGCGCCAGCAGGAAGGGCCCCAACCTGGTGTTTATAAGGAGAAGATGTGAGTGCTGTCTGCCCAGGCATGTTTTCCCCTATATCCCAGTACCTTCCACTATTATAAGCACTCCTGTGGGTTACACCCAAAGTACAGTTCATCTTCAGACTTTCATGTGTATGTGAATCTCCTGAAGATCTTGTTCAAATGTGGACTTTGATTCACATTGGAATTTTGGGTGGGGCATACCTAACTAGTTTGGAGTGAGGTAGATGCTACTCGTGCTCAGAGCACATTTTGCATCACAGAGTGAGCTCTGTACAGGTGCGCCTGCACCAAGTAGAGGAAACCAGATAAAGGTAGTCAGTCATTGGCATTCATAGTGTTTATTGTGATGGAAGAGATTTTCGCTTATGGATCTGAAAACACTGAGAGCAGGTGATTTTTGTGTCAGGGGAAGGGAAAATAAGGTCTGAAATATGGGAGTTGGCCTAGGGACAGCACTTGACATTGTGGTAATTTATAATCCTATGTTCTTACCTGTGAAGGAACCCGATTCCTCTTGTTGAGAGAAACAGCTCATCCTGCTCTGCAGATTTCTTCAAATGGGACAGTGATCAGCTTTACCGAGAGGAGACGGTTAACAGAGTAAGTAGAAGAGAAGCCAAGAGACCTTCACAGGCAGCAGGGGCTTCTCAAATGTGTCCCCCAGGTAGCCTCATCTGAGCACAGTTTTGATTTAATGAATGGCCCTGGATGCCTGGTACCAAATATAAGTGTGTGATTACCCATACCCTTTGATTCTGGTTCATTGCCAAGGGAACTGACAGATAGTTCATGACTTGAAGCAAGTCATGTTATTGGAAATATAAGCACAGATGGTCTTCTGCATCACATAGGCATTATGTTTTAAGGTGTTATCTCTGGCTCAATGAAAAAGAGTCCAAGTTAATTCTATTCTTTTCAATTACACCCAGATTTTGTATCCACCCAGTGGAAAATGAACAGCAGATGACATTTTGTTGAGTTTCTAGTTCTAACCACACACAAGGCTTTTGAAATCTTGTCTCCTTTCCCTCTCCATTAGTTCTCACAAAAAGAAGCACTACAGTAAAGAGCACAAGCTGAGGGCAGGCGCAGAGATTGTTCTGCAATGTGCCTGCAACTGCTCAAGGTTATTTTGGAGGTCAAAATGATCAACTTGGAGAAAGTTCACGAAGGTCATTCTAAAATCACAACACGTGAATGCCTGCACGGCTGTTGGCACTGGCATGCTCCAGGTGTGCTTTGCCTGTGTATGGCCCAGCTTTGGTGTCACCTGCTCCTGGAAGTGGCCAGGCCTTTTCTGGAACCTGTGTCCTTTAACTTGCTCTGTAATCAGTCTCAGGCAGCAACCCTATCTTCTGCAAGTTTGAATCTCCAGAATCTAGTGTGAGAACTTGGAACATTGTAGATGTTAAACAAACCAATGAATTCAGAGGAAAAAGCTGAAGAAATAGCTTGGGCTTTTCTATCTTTTTTAGGATTTCTCAAAAAAAATTAAAAAAAATTGATTGCAAGTTGGTAAGAGCTCATGGATAATTACAGATGATAGCCATATTTTATCGAATTTTATTTATTTATTATTAGCCAGAAAATTAGCTCATAAATAGCAAGCTACTGAACTTTGCTCCAGAGAGCAAGTGTCTGTCAGTAACTACCACTTTGAAGTGAGCTTGTTGGGCAAAGACATGAGAAAGTGAAATACATTCCCTTGCACTAATCATTTTCTCTTCTGTTAAAGGGGAGAGAGGGTGCTGACTGAATATTAACGCTGCTTAAATTAAAAATGCGTCCTTGCTGTCTCAGCTATTTCAAAATAAAATCGAGCAATTCATACAAACAAGGTCACCTATCAGCAGCTGAGAGTGCTTTGGTTCATGTCAGGGAGTCTGTTACAAAAATAGCCAAGGTCAGACAAAAAGACCTTTTAACAACCTCTCAGGTACACTTACTATAATCCAGAGAGGCAGAGTCCCAAAGGCTGTTGGCCATAGCTTTTGCAGACCTGGTTAATTCCACACACTGCTCTATTCTGATCTCACACACTGTCTCTTCTGTTCAAGAAATGTACCTACTGCATTTGGTCTTTGCCCAGTAAGGTCAGCAGATATTAAAGCTCATGATTCTAGTTAATTTACTGGTTCCTACCTCCTTCAAGAGATGCAATGGGCAATACATACATGTTGTGTGTGGCCATGTAAATAGCAAATGCACATTGAGAACTTAAGGAATTCTGTGATATTCAGGTCAAGGTTGGGGGCACAAAACTCCAGCAGTTTCCAAGAATAGAATCTATCCGGACATGTGTAGGCATTTGTGAATATTAATATTGATGAAAGATTGGTGATACCTGTGCTAAGCTTCACCTGATCAACTCTGTCTCCAGGATCCCATCAGTACTGGGTGAGGAGCTACCTGCCTGTGGCCAGCATTACTGGGAAACCACCGTCACAGATTGCCCAGCTTATCGACTTGGCATCTGCTCCAGTTCAGCTGTGCAGGCTGGTGCCCTGGGACAAGTGGAGACCTCATGGTACATGCACTGCTCTCAGCCTCAGAGGTAAGCCAGAGCCTTGCCATCATAATCAAAACACCATGAGCTGGTAAAAGTGCTAACAAGTAGCATTCCATTTTGCCACCGAAGTTCTGAGCCAACTAAAAAAAAAAATCCACAAACTCAAGAGTGTAAAATTAAATTAAGACAATCTCAGAGAATGTCGTTCATACATGAGAAGATATCTTATGTTGAGACATCCTCATACTTCCTCAGAGACTTGGCTAGACCAGCTCTCCCATCCTGTGGGCAGAATTGATCCCCAGAGAAGCAGAGAAGGATGTGTCTCCTGTGGAAGCTCATAACTAAGAGACAGGGAGGAGGAAGGGCTTCCAGGTCATGCCTGTCCAGTTTTTCCTTCTAAACTCACCCCAGAATGGGGAGCGACCACAAGGGTGATGCTGAAATGGCTTACTCCACACAGAGAGTAACGGGGTGAGGAAGAAATGTGGGAGTTTTGTGTCCTCAAAACTCCCAACCCCCCCACCAATGGTCTAAGTCAGGCAAACTATAGGCCAATGGGCAAATATGACTCATTGCCTTTTTTGTAAACAGTTTCTTTAGAGTACAGTGATCCTTAATTTACATATTGTCTCTGGCTGCCTCTGTGCCACAGTGGTAGAATTCACTAATTGCAGCAGAGAACAAATGGCCCCAAAGTCTAAGATATTTATAGTCTGCCCTTTACAGGACAACTTTCTTGGCTACTGGTCTATATTATTACAATTATTTAGTTGGGTGATGTGAAAAGCCACTAACCTGTGTTTATTAGAGAAATAAGGCAAGCATATTATAATCACAGATTGTTCACAGAATGGTCTAATAGAAGAACATTAGTGGAAGCCAGAAACTTGACTTTAGTCCTGGCTCCCTCCATGCCTATTGACTTTCTATTGGCTACTCACCAGATGTTGTCTAAATCTTTAAGCACACCTAATATGACTCCTATACCTTGTCAGGTGACCATCAATACTATTTTGCTACCTTTTAGGGTTGTGAGGATAACATGAACTCAGGTACAGGGAAGAAGTTTGACATTGTAAAATGTCATATAAATGTGAGGCATTATTCAAATGTAATGCTTTAAGAAGGGAACCCTTAGTGCCTGCAAGCTTCCAGAAAAAGGTCCACAGGTTGGGATTTTGCATATCTCTAGCTGCACATTTCTCCCTGTCTCTTACTTAACAGAGTTTGATTCTGACATGCTTCATAAGGACACCATCTCCAAAAGCTATTTAAGTCACATTTCGTCAAGTTAGAGCAATTATGATTAACTGACATTCAGTACTGTGCAATGCTTAAGGACCCAGCCCCTGCCCACAGTTTAAAAATCACTCAAACCTGGAGTATATTATCAGTAGAATTACAGCTGGAAGTAGGTAATGATTTTACACAAATTTCCTTTGTCACTGGAACCCTGAAGAACCCAACTCAAAGATGAGTCTCCAATAACAAATTTCTAGACCCTAGAAAGCAGAAGTGCTTATTTCATCCATCAGGTTCACAACTTCTTGGTATTTGGCCCCATCACATGCCCAGGATGGGTTCGTAGATTCTGGGAGGAAGAGTGTACCTATACGTCACAGGGAGAGATCAAGTCTCAAGCCCATCGTCCCTGGCTCTTGGAGCAACTATTGCGGAGCCTCCTGTTTGCACTTCTTCTGGCTTCACGTTTTTTAGTCAAGCACACTCTTGATTCTACTTGTGTAGAACCCAAGCTTTCAGATGTCACAATTAGAAAGGAAAAGGGATTTCTTCCTGTCTACTCCTAACTCTACCACCCTAGTTGACGTTTTCATCTCCTTTACCAACAGCCAGCGTATCTTTACCTTTCTCTTAGTCTCTACCCACTTCAAGCTCTCCCATGTGTCAGAACTGGCAAATGTTTCTCTAACATCATTTTCATCATACCTCTTCCTTTTCTGATGAAAAATCTACAAGCATCTACAGAGGTGTCAGTATTCAGGTGGGGCCATGGAGAAGAGGGAAACCCAGGAAGAATGTGGGCAGGCTGAGGGATGAGGAGCCAGGAAGGGAAACACCAGGATAAAAGGGGCCTGGGCTCAATCTGGTAGTCCCACTCATTTGGAGTGGGCACGTGGGCACAGGCAGGTCCCAGGTCATGCGGGTGTCAGGAATCAGGTTTTAGATAATACTTGTTTGAACAGGGCCCAGAAGTCCCAAGGAAGTACAGGCACAAGCTAAGCAGGTGTCAGCCCCAGGCAGGCCAGTTTGGCCTGAGGCCAGGTGCAGGTACGAGAAGGAACTGAGGTGTGCAGTAGGAAACAGAAGAGCAGAGTAGAATCTGGAGGGTCTAGTCCTGACCCATGATTCAGTCATTGAAAATGTTTTCCTTTCTGCTCAGTAGAGTACGTATAGGTACCCAGAGGGCAGAGGACAATAGTACTCTGTGGTCTTTCATATGGCCCTGAGTGTCTAGCAAAGTGCAGACAAAGTGAGTTCAGTGAAGTGTAATTCAATGAATTTTCATTGGATTAAATTTATTTGACTTTAACAAAGAAATTGAAGGCAAGGTTGCCGAAAATGTGAAAATTAAAAGGAAAATAGGTTTGGGGGAGGGCAGCACAAAGGATGATGTGGGACCAAAATGATGATTATTTCTTAAACTCATAAAGGTCCTTATGCAAATTACTGGTAAATGTTTTAAGCTGTAAAAATTAATACATTTTATGGAAGGTAATCCTGTGGTACTTTTAAAGATGCATGGCAGCCTCCAAGGAGTTTAATTCAAAAGAGTGACACACCATGAATGCGGTAGTTAAAACATGTGGGCAGCTGGGAAAAAATTAGAATGTTGAGAAAA
Source organism: Condylura cristata (assembly GCF_000260355.1). Lineage (NCBI taxonomy): Eukaryota > Metazoa > Chordata > Mammalia > Eulipotyphla > Talpidae > Condylura > Condylura cristata. Next base: position 33,703,224 of record NW_004567108.1, on the reverse strand, counting down.
ATCACAAGGGAGGCATATGTTGGTTATTCTGGGAATGCCTCCTAATGCAGAAGTTGCAAAATGATGAAAAGTGCTCGTCTGTTGGCATGAGCGATGCATTTTAGCATCTAGAAGTGATCTTGGCGAAAGTATTTGGGACGTTACTGCAACTCACAATTGTGAACTGGCATTAATATCTGAAACACTGGTTATCTCTGAGTGATTTTCTTTCTCCTGTTCCCTCAAGATTTCCCAAGTTTTACATTCCCCACTGTGCTTCATTTCAGATACACGTTTTTCTACAGTGGCATTGTGAGCGATGTTCATGTGACTGAGCGTCCCGCCAGAGTGGGCATTCTGCTGGACTACACCAACCAGCGGCTCGTATTCATAAATGCTGAAAGTGGACAGCTGCTCTTCATCATTAGGCACAGGTTTAATGAGGGCGTTCACCCTGCCTTTGCCCTGGAGAAACCTGGAAAATGTACTTTGCACCTGGGCATAGAGCCCCCAGATTCTGCAAGGCACAAGTGATCACTGGCTTTCAGAGTTTGTAAAAACAATCATTCAAATGTTGGGGGTTGTTGTTCTTTCCCTTGGGCGCTATACATTATTCAAGACCTTTCCCACACTAATGATCACGGCCTTCATAGCCCTCAGCACAGGAGCAAAGCCACCAGGAAACCTATGGTTTTCTAGCGCAGCTTGTGAGTAAAGAGAATGGGGAAAACCACCCTTTGGCTTATGTATGCTTGAGTTCTTCCCTAAATTAGAAGGATTTATACCTGAATTGGGAAAAGAAGTGGACTTCCACCTGTTTTATTGGCAAAAGAAATCCTCAGATGTACGAGTTGAGTGAAGGGAAGATTGTGCAAGCAATACATCTCATCTGACAAGAAACAGACATTTTCTGCAAGAAAAATGTCACCTGACTTTTCTAAAGGATGATAAATCCTATCACTAGAGAGTGTTTTAACCATTCTAAATTAATCATGAACTCTTTTGTAATAATATGTAGTGTAGAACACGAGTCTCTTTCCTCTGAAGTTTTAAATGTAGAAAGTGCTAGATATTAGAAATTTCCATTTTGTTAAATAAATGATTAGTGTCTATAAAACAAAAATGTTATGTGAACTTATTCCATGTAAGTAACCAACTGATCCAGGGTAAATAGGATAAACAGCAGAGTAAATAGCTATCACACTTCCATGGGTTACACTATTACTACTATTTTCATGTGAGAATTTATACATATATGTAATCATGTTTAACTCATCGTCAACTGCCAGAAGCTGGGACTCTGTCTTTGCTAAAATAAAATGGTGGGTCATTTTTAAATATTATATTTAAATCTCTCAAAATTTTCCCAAAATACATATGTAAACTTGATAAATCAATGTATGTGAAGCTAGTTGGTCTTGCTTTCAATAATATAAATATTTCAATCATTTTGAATTTTTTAACATTATGAAGTCAGTTATTTGGTTTTTGAATTCAGAAATAATACCCTGCTTTTGGGATATAGTCTAAAATCTATTTAGCTAGAAAATCTAAACCAGATCTGTAATTGTATTAATAGAACCCCTTCAAATCTATTACCACTTTGCTTTCAAATTAGAGCAGCTGTTGGTACTTAGTGAAACAGGAGGAATAGCTTTGCTTTGCTGAGGAGTTATTCTTTTTTTTTCTTTCCAACTATTAAAGTGTTATCAGAATCTGTAACCCACAGTCATTATTATGGTGGTTTTTTGTTTTTGTTTTGTTTTTGTTTTTTGGTAGGAATATCGTGTAATTTATAAACAATAACAGCAGCAGCAACTATTAGAATTTTAGACTTTGTCTCAGTTGGTTTCCTTCAAAAGTGAGCCTCACTGTCTGTATAGCTGTTGTCTACATAGCTGATTGTCTATGTAGGAGGTGAGGAAGCACTTGCGAGGAGGTAGGCAAAGTGAGACAGGAAGGAGAAAAACCCAAAACAAGAATTTTATTTAAGTTGATTTTTACCCCATGAACAATGAGGGATCATTTGCCCATGCAAGGGGCATCCCTGGAAATCACTCAGAATATGCCAGAAGCATTTAACCACTTCTGTCAAATCCCTATTAGTAAGGGTTGTCAACAGGGAGTGTTAAATTCCCATTCTAGATGCCATAGCATTAAACTCTTACCTTTCCAGATGCATTCCTTGCAAGCAAGTTCCCCAAGGTCTCCTCCGGAGGTCCTAAGAAAGCCCTCAGGCATAGGAAATGAGAACCAGGGTGCTAAAACTGTCTAACACAGCTGTTGGTGCACGGGGTGAACTGGGGGTAAATGAGGCAGAACACAGCAGCATCTGCCCTCAAGTTAGAAGTAGCTCTGGTGTTGAGAAAGTCATCATGATAGGAAAAAATAGGCTTGACTCTCGATTAAGCCCTTGCTAGGTGATAACTTTCAGCAAGGTATCTCAGATTTTTTTAGTTATGCTCTTTTCTTAGGATCTTTGCAAACATCTGATTGATAGTGAAATGGCATAGCATTTTGTGCCATGAAACATCAGGGCAGGAGACTCTTCTCAGTCTGACCCTTGACCACATGCCCTGTGAATGGCTCACTCCTCTCTTATCATATGGCAAATGGATGGTGGGAGATAGGAGTATAGGGTGGGGGGAGGGGCATGTTTTAGCTGTCTCTGTGAATGAAATGGAGATTTTCAGGTCGATTCCTATGGGGTTATTTTAGAGCAGACTAGTAACACAAAGTTAATGCAATTTCTCATGTCATCAAAGAATTCTTTCTTCCTTGTGCCTTGTCTCTGTTCCATTTTCCCAAAACACAACAGACTCTCAGAGAGAGAAGGCCAGTAGATTTTGGTCAAAATTACACCTCTGCCATCCTGCAGTAGTGTTTATTAATTGAATAACACACATTGTCTCTTTGATGCTCATCAGAATCTTGCACAATTAAAATCATAACTACTTTATAGATGAGGAAACCAGTGTCAGAACAGTTAAGTAACTTATTTACAGTCATAGCCAGTAGGTGGCAGATTGTAGATTTAGATGTAGCTCAAGCCCAGAGCTAAGAGAATAAAATGATCCTATTTTATTTTGTTATTTTATTGCAAATCATTTCCCCCACATACATGTGGCATGTGAAAATGAGAGTATGCACACACCACATATACATACATATGCATTCATGCACACATTCATACAGGTACATCCTCTTTCTTCCTGAACTGACTTCCTTCCCAAGCCTGTTTTATTGTTAATGCTGTCATAACTTCTGGCAACATGGGATTATCTTTGATTCTTTCTTCAATAACAATGGCCTAAATTAATATTACATTTGTAAAAAGACTCTCATTTATGGAACTGCACTGCTGCTTCTAAGATGTGTAGGATCAAAAGAATTTGTTAGGAAATGAGGACTAATACTGTATTCCTTCTGTTTATATACACATCTGGATGAGCATATTTTTGTCAAAGTTAGAAATATTTTGCTATTGGATCAAACCAGAACAAGTTCTTGTTGTTTTCTGAACGTGCTTTCCTAACATCCAACAGATTTGAAATATTCTATTAAATACACCCACTTACAATATTGTGTGCTTTCAACCAAATACTAACACTCTCCCATTCCTTAGACCTCAGAGTGGCCTGAGTCGGAAGTTCCTTTCTCATTATTTTTGTATTAATTACACGTTAATCAAGTGTTTGGTTGCTGAAAGAACTCACAGGATTCAAAAAGTTTATCTCACTGGAAAGCTTCATTACAGGCAAAGGATATAGTATAGCCATAGAAGAAGGAAAGGCACTAAAACATCCTGATAATTCAAGTGCAGGCTTTTTTGTTTTCAACCTAAATGCCCCAAAACAGATAACAGATAAGTGGATCGAGAAGACGTGGTGTGTATATATGTGCATATATATATATTCCATTGTGTGTGTGGGTGTGTGTGTATACATATACATATATATACACACACATACACAATGTAATACCCAAAAAGATAAACTCATGTCATTTGTAGCTATGTGGATAGAGCAGTCTTCTTTTTTCCCACCATAGGGTTGCACAGTTTGCACATTATCCCAGGCCTCAAAACACCACCAGCATTTACCTTGATACCAGGAAGTCCAAGTTCTGCTTCTGGTGATAGTGGTGGTGGAGAACCCATAGTGGGCTAGTCACAGGGGTAATTTATTTGAATTTTTATTTATATATATTTCTATATCATTGTTCATTTTTGTACAAGGCTTGCTTTCTCTTCTCAGGTGTTAACTCCATAAGATTACTACCACCAACCAGTGGAATCAAAGTGAAAACCCAGGTAGAAAGCCACATATATACAGACAATTAACCTCTCACATAGGTTCTTTCTTGCTGTGCAACTAGTCTGTAGGGTAAACGGAAGTGATCAGGTTTTTTCTGCCATCCGGCCATTAGCTTCTATGATCGGCACCTGTGGGCTTACCCACTGCCTGATAGCAGTTACTGGAGAGTGGTGTGGGTGTGTGTGAGTGGGCCTGAGGGTAGTGACAGAGGATGGGCACTAGAGATCCCCAAAAAGACCAGGAAAGAATGTCAGAGAGCCCAGAAAGGATGAAGATTTGCCGGGGTTTAGAAATCCTGCCAGCCTCCTGGTCCTCAGTCTCTCCTGCCTGCCCTGCACCTGGGGCACTATAAATAATGTAGAAAGATATTAAAAGTCTGAAAAATCCTCCGAGATCTCCAGGACTCCTTTAGCTGTCTGCTGCAATCCACAGAGAACCTGCTCCGTGCCTTGCCGGCACTTTATCGCCCTAGCTTTTGAAACTTGCCTCCTTGCCCCCTACAGGAGGCAAAACCAACTGCAAATCATAAATTCAAGAGTAACTACTAAAGATGTTGACAGACTGCTCCAAAAGAAGTAATGGATCTATGGGTACAGAATGTCACTTCTTTTTAGTTACTAGCTTTCCATGGCACTGGGCAAAAGTCTGTAGCTGTGCAGATTAGTATGCGCTCAGTTACACCAGCAGAAATGAACCTATGTTAGGTACCTTGTGTCCTGCATTCCTGAGCTCAGCTGCTAGGTGGTATTTCTAAAATAATAGTAAACACTGAAGCCTCTGCTGCTCATAGCCAAATCCTCTTTGATCTGGTGACTAGGGCACACACCTGTGCTGAATGAAGTTGCATCTGATTCCCAATCGCTCTGACAGAGTTTGGAATGGGCTGTTTTTAGAGTAGGTAATCAGCATCTCTTGTTTTCTTTTCCTACCCTCAACAAGCGTGTGGTGCTGCCAATGTTTTTCTTTGGTTTCTATGTTGTTGTTTTTTTTCCCAAAGATTGATTTATTTATGCATACAGAACTGGGGTACAGGCCAGAGGTGCAGGGTGGTGAGAGGATTCACCAGAGACAGAGTGGGGAGCAGAACAGGCCGACTGAGGAAGGACCCTGCTGAGGGGAGCAGCGGCACCTCAGGAGAGGTCTGCGGCGCCATGTGAGTCACCTCCAGGGCAGGGATTGAACTCATGCTGCAGTGGCTTTAACTTCTTAGTGCTGTGCTTTAATCCTCTTGGCCACCAGGGAGGGCCTCTATGTTTTTCTTTTCCAACTGATAACAATAATTTCAGATCACCAAATTGTATATGAATTGTAATGAGAGTTTGCAAGTAGTTGGAGGAGGAAGACTGTTTCAATTGAAACACGGTTTTGGGTTTTGGCCGCACCTTCTAGGGTCATCTGCCAAGAACCGGTGGAAACACCCACGACTCTGCTTCTTCAGCCACCAGGTCACCGGCTCTTCCTACCATGGCGAGCATGTGACGCTTGCGCCCGTGAGCCACATGGGGAGACTGCAGGCACGCAGGAAGTCCCGGGGCTGCTACAGGCCTCCTCCTCTCGCGGTGGTTCAGACCCACTGGCCCACGGTGTGGTGGTGGTGGTGGTCGTCGTCCGTCGACGTCGTCGTCCGTCGTCGTCCGTCGTCGTCGTCGTCGTCGTCGTCGTCGTCGTCGTCGTCGTCGTCGTCGTCGTCGTCCGTCGTCGTCCGTCGTCGTCATCCTCGTCGCGTAGAATACACGGAAGAGCAGCTCACGCTTGTCCGCCCCAGCTGCTGGTGATCTCAGGGCGCCCGTGGAGGTCCCGGGACTTCGCGAAGTGCCGCCGCGCCTCAGTCTAAGCGAGGACCTCCAGGCGGGGGCCAGGCCTTGGTACCTCCTAGCCAATGGCGCCGCGGAGTCCCAGGGCAAAGGGCCGTGCTCTGTGGCCTGGCTGAAGCCACCATCACCGACGCCACGTCTTCTCGGTAAGTCTCCATCTTAACGCTTTCAGGTTTCTTTTTTTCCTCATTCAACTTAAAACTTTAGCTCTTTCTCTCTCCTCTTAACGGTGCAGTCCACCCATTGCTACTTTCATACAATGGAAAGACTAATTATAAGGAAGTCCTCAGCATTTTACTGCCTAAGGGATGTAAGTTGATAAATCCTAACCATTTCTGGCTCCCTCATGGCTGAGAGTTGGTCATGCTGCAGATAAATAGGGTAAAAACTGAAACTTGGATGCTTCATGAACTTGAGGGAAAAGCAGCTTACCCCGGTTTTAAGATTGTCCCACGGATAGAATACTTAAAGTTGTAGTCTGTGTGATTGAAAAGCTTTTTTTGCATGCCTTTTCTTTAGTTCTTGGGGTGGGGGGTGGTCTTTATTATGAACTGTTTTATGGTTTGAATTTCCACTAAGGTAATTAACTGGGCTATCAGGAGGCGTCTCAAGTTATGAATAAGAGCTCCTATAGTATTTGGTTTTGTATTTTCACAAAAACTTGTGTGGCTCCAAATTAATTTTAATTGCTTAGATGTTTGCTAATTTCTAAATAATAGCATTTGTTCAGTCTAGAAGTTAAATATACGTGTTAAATATAGGAAGTAAATTTACATAAACTGATAGGCTAATATTTACTCTAAGATGTGAAAGATCTCAACTTAATTTCTTTTATTAAAGCTAGAAAGAAAGGGTTATGACTTTATTTAAGTAGTTTATTGTATTTACAACTGACATGAGGTGAAAAGAAACAAATAGGTGGCTTTACTTACTGTGAGGGGTAAGGATCTGAACTATTAAAGTTTTCTTTACTCTCAGAGACATAGAGTGACATTTCAAATTAGTTGATTCATTTCATTTCAAAGTAGTTGATTCACTTTTATATACAATTGGTATTAATTGTGAAAGATGTGAATTTAGTGCCTCATTAATTCTTAAATAAACTTTTAAAATGAGATTTAAAAAATATTAAAGCATGGCCCTCCCTGGTGGCACAGCAGGTTAAAGCACAGCACTAAGAAGCTAAAGCCACTTCCGCATAAGTTCAATACCAGCCTGCCCTGGAGGTGACCACATAGCGCCCAGACCTCTCCTGACCTGCCCGCTGCTCCCCTCAGCAGTGTACTGCGTCGATCTGCCTATTCTGCTCCCCACTCTGTCTCTGGTGAATCCTCTCACTCTTTACATCTCTGGCCTGTACCCCAGTTCTGTACAAATAAATAAATCTTAAAAAAAATATATTAAAGCACTTGATCCATTTTCATGTATCTACAGCTGGCAGGAGGCCAAAATAAGTGAACAGTATACTTTTGTTGATATTTGAGACTCACTTATATCTTGAATTTGCCATAAGAATAGTAAAAGTGAAATGATTGGGCCCTCCCTAGTGGTGCAGCGGGTTAAAGCACAGCACTAAGAATCTAAAGCCACTGCAGCATGAGTTCAATTCCTGCCTGCCCCGGAGGTGACCACATGGCGTGGCATACCTCTCCTGACCTGCCCACTGCTTCCCTCAGCAGTGTACTTTGTCAGTCTGCCTGTTCTGCTCCCCACTCTGTCTCTGGTGAAGCCTCTCACCACCCTGCACCTCTGGCCTGTACCCAAGTTCTGTATGTATAAATAAATAAATCTTAAAAAAAAAAAAAGTGAAATGATTTGTAGTAAGCAAAAAAAAAATTTCAGATCCCTCCTTTTAGTGAGGTTATTTAAATTCGTTAAAAATTCTGTGTACACACCAAATGTTCTAAAGTAAATAAAAAAGATAATCAGCGAGATTCTAGTCTGAATTCTGTGATGTAACATGATCAAAAGACCTTAAATACTCTTTTACTTTCCTATGCAAATCTTGATGACATATTAATTGCACAAACTTGTATTTCCTATCCCACATTTTCAAGAATTTTTCCTGGTTGACATAACTGACTTCTTGCTTCTGAATTTTCCTCTGTCACCTCTAGCAACCTCACCACTGTTTCTTCATGCCTACCTAGGTCCATTTGTTCTTCAAAATCCAAGCCATAGACATGGTTCTCCTTTGATTCCTTCAAGTGGCACTAGATCAAGGCTGACATTGGTAGTGACAATAGTTTTGGTTGAAGACTTATGATTAATATGGATATTCTTTTTTAAAAAAAGTTTTTATTTATGCATGCATGCAAGAACTGGGGTATAGACCAGAGGTGTGGAAGCTGAGAAGATTCACCAGAGATCGAGTGAGGAGCATAACAGGCAGATTTACTACAATATATGATTTAGGGGGAGCAACAGTCAAGACCGGACTGGTCTGCTGTGCCAAAAGGGTCAGCTCCCTGGCTGGGGATCAAACTCAAGCCCCAGAAGTGATAGCATGATAGGGAAGAGACTTAACCCCTGTACCACCAGTGAGAGCCAAAGAGGAAATTTCCTTCATAGAACGTGAAACAAACTAAAGCTGAGAGTGAAGCATTCAAGTTGTCAGGAGCCTCTTATGATCGGTTCTTCAGCCCTCTCTTCCTGCCCTGTTGAACAGACCAACCTCTCCATCTACTTCATTCTTCAAGTTTCTAGTTGTTTAAGATCACCTAGCAGAACTAGAAGATATCAAAACATAAACCCTCTCTTAGCAATTTAAATATCTTTTGTAATAGTTTGAAAGCGAAATTTTGCACTCCTCAGTGTCTTCTATCATGTGCAGGCTCCAGAACTGAAAGATCTATTAAAGTAGTTCTTTAAATCAAAGGATACTCCTTTCCCAATGAGTTTGGCCATTTACCCTTAGAATGGTGTTAGAACTACCTTTGTTTGTTCTCTTTCATAATTTTCTGTACAACTAGCTAAGGACTGAAAATCCTTTTTTAACTGGTGCTTTCAGAGTTTATGTTAGGCTATTCTGACACCATGAAGGACTTTATTGAATGCTGGGTGCTTCAAGGGAGATTAGCACTCTTTTAAAGTGAACATGCTATTTGAAGACTATAACTTAGAAGGAAGTGGGCAAAAGAATTGGGAAAAAGGAAAATAGGGAGAAGCACAATTCATTCATTACACACTTATACAATGGGCTGAACATTACTTTAGATCTTGAGGAAATGGCAGCCATCAAATCAGATAAAATCCATCTTTCAAAGAGTTTAGTTTCTAGTGGAGACAGATAGTAACACATATTTAGTATGTCAGTGGAGAATAAGAAGTAGGAAGAAAAATAAATTCATAAGAGAATAAAAAGTAATGTGAAAGTATCTCTGATAAGGTACTATTTGAATAAAGACGTAAGCAAAGGTAAAGAGTGTGGCACACAAAAGGAACAGCAAGTATAAGGGTCCTGAAGGCAGCATCATGGGGTGTCTTAGAGAACCAGTGAGGATGCCAGCAGGGTTGAGGTAGCATGAACAGGAGAAGAAGGCTGTAGATGCAGCCAGAGGAGCTGGGGACTGGTTCATATAATGGCAAAAAAAAAACAACACTTCAGGTTATACTCTGGGTAAGTTAACAAGAAGTAAAAGCTATGAGATGTGGATGCGGTGGCAACCTTGAAAACTGGCTTTTCAGATGCTTGGGTATTATGTTTTTCAGCATTAAACAGGATATTTCACAAAGGTCCCCTGGGCTGGCCTTTGCTAGCTCTTAGCTCCCATAGAGAAAGGGCCTAGTGTAGGTGGGACAGAAGAAAAGGCTTTCTTTCTCTTATGCTCAGCTCTGTCCAGGAACCCTGGGGCCATGCTCACTTCCTGCCTCTGCTAAATAGTTGCCATTCAGATCGGCCTACTGCAAGACTGTGAGGGAAATGCTATTGTACCTGTGTTGACTTTGTGCCTAAGGCTGCTTATCCTTGAAAAAGTGGCAAGTACTAAAGAATACAGGCATACATGCTGGAAATGTTTTGTGTCTTCTCAAAGGCAGGATTTTGCAGTCATAGAAAGATGAAAACTGATGTCATCCAGGAGAACTGGATGGTTGAACAAAGGTGTGTTCATGTATGTGTATATATGAGTGTATTTGTGTATATATAGGTTGTGCATTTTCCATGTGTATGTATGTGTGCATGTGTGAGAATGAGGCGAAGTGGCATAGACTTGTCATTCCAACCCAGGACTAGTTTATCCATCAAAGATCCAGAAGTTGGATTTGTCAAGATCTCCCACAGGCTGTCAGATTCCCAGGGAATCATCCACATTAATCAAGCTCATAAGAGACTTACGATAATCAGGCTTATAAGAGACATTTAACAGGGCCCTCCCTGGTGGCCTATTGGGTTAGGACGCAGCACTGCAAGGTAGTGAGTTTGATCCCCGCCTCTGAAGTGACCCATATGGCACAGCAGACCTTTCCTGTCCTGCCCACTGTTCCCCTCAGTAGTGTACTTCGTTGATCTTCCTGTTCTGCTCCCCACTCTGTCTGGTGAATCCTCTTACCACCTCTGCACCTCTGGCCTTTACTCCAGTTCTGGATCTATAAGTAAATAAATCTTTTTTTAAAAAGAAGACTCATTAATAATTTAGAATGCTAATTTCTTAATTTAGAGTGAGAAATCAAATTCCACAGGGGCTATAGAACACCTATCTGCTAGTCAGACTAATCTCTTAGGTTCTGAGCTCCAAGACGCACAGGCATCCACTACGGTTAATGCTGGGCTGCACACACTGCCTGTGACTTTCCACCTTGTAAATCCTACCTGCTCACGAGAACTGACTTATTTCCACCTGGGAGCCCTGTAACAGTCAAAATACTATTTGGTGATCTTGACAAGTTAGCTGAGTGATCTCACTGACTGGCATTAGCTGCCATGGCCAGCCAAGGCCCCAAATATTTGGGTTTACTGGTTCAAGTAGTGTCTCCTTGTGTTGCCCATGTGAAATCCTTATCTTTGTGATATTCTTATATATTCACTTCAACTTTTGACAATAATTTTTGTCAAGATGCCTTAATACTATTTCCCAAGCTATTCTTTTCCTTTTCATTTAGTGACTACTTGATCATATCTCCAGATCCTATTCCTTCTGCTTTGGATCTGAAAAATATGCCTGTTACTGAGAACATCATCTAGTATGGGAAGATCTTACAAATTTAATACTCAGAAGGAAACCATCTTTGTAAGTTCTTTTGTGATACTCACTATCTCTCTCATGGATGAACTACATGTGGGAAAAGGAAGACGTTTTCATTCAATGCTTTGTTGTAATTGATGAGATCTATATCATATAGGTCTGGGTTAAGACATGACTCTTTCATTTCATAATTCTGTGACTTTGGGAAAATTCTTCAGCCTTTCTTTATTGGTCCTCATTATAACACAAGAATAGTGCTGGTTGTTATGTGTAAGATTGCTCATTCATTTCTTCACGTACTTGAATACTAACTCAGGTTATAGACCTTGCCATATGTAGTAGGGAGAGCAGAATGATCAAAACAGATATCATTGCCCTCAGGAATTTTACATTCTAGAGAAAAGGACAATACATAGTAAAGGAGGTAAGCTGTTTATATGTCTACGTGATAAATGCTGTAGAGGAAAATCAAACAGGTAATTGTGATAGGTAAATGGAAAAATGGATGTTTGTGAAGTTTTTAGCAGAGGGCCTGGCATATAGCAATAACAAAAATTTCAGCTGTTACTAATTTGACTATAACACAGGGACTTTCTACAATTAAAGAATCTAGTGTGTTCTTAGGATAGCAAGATGTCCTCACATACTTCTTGGCATGTAGCTAAGTTATCCATGACTCCCATGGATATCTCCAATGAAACTTTAATATTTTCCTCATTGCAGTAATCCACACACACACACACACACACACACACACAAATATTTAGAACAAAAGATAAGTTATCCTTAATTTTACCACTCAGAGAAACAGTATTGACATTTGGTATATATTGTATCCTACCAGGCTTTTTTTTTTTTTTTTTTTTTACCCCCCCTCTGCAAAAAAAAAAGACATAAATTCATTGTCATATATGTGCTTTTGTCACTCAAAGCTATGTTATGAGCATCTTCTTACATCTACAGAGTCACATTACTATCCTAATGTGCAAATGTCCACTTAAATTACATAACCTTAAACTACATAACCAGCCCCTTATGGATAGCTAATATTTACTTGACCCCCAAGAGTCCCTTTCTATAAAAATGCTTTTGAAATTACCCACTTTCCTGGTAGGCGTGGTGTGATAACTTACATTTGTAGAGGTATCTCTACAATATATGTAATGTTATAAATCAACATTATCTCAAAAAAAAAAAAAAAAGAAAGAACCTTAAAAGTCACCAACTTCACAATTTAGCCTGGAGTTTTTCTTGGATTTGTATTAAGAAAGTATACTGTTTCCATATTTAGTATAAACTTGAGTTGTTTTTTATAAACCCAGCAAGGAAGACTAATAGAAACTCCTTCATAGTGCAAACCTGGTGCCCAGTTTTATTACTTATAATCATTTTGATGTAACTATATTTAACACTGTTCAATTTAGTGTTAAATGCACACTATTTTTATATTGTATAAATTACATTTTATACACATATTTACACTGTTTATATTTTTAAACATCTGTACATCAGGACACCATACTGATTCCACTGGGAACCAAGATGAGTAGGCACACAGTGTCTGTAATATAGCATATAAGCCCAAGCAGGGAGGGAGCATCTGTGCTTGATATGACCAAATAGTAATACATCCTAATTTTATGTCACTAGTTTGTTGTATAAACAAGACACATGAGATGTGATGGAAAGCATTTAATTTCTGTTTCTTGCATCATTTTAAATTTAGTGGAGGGGAGTTCTAAATGAAAATATAAGCGGAGAGACGTGTGAAGACTTTGGTGGAGTTTCTTAGAAAAAATATCTGAGATAAGATATACTAGTTGAGTAGAAGTTGGCCAGATTGAAGGGTGTAGGTATGGAAGGAGGAGTAAGGAGGGTGCTCCTAGTGTAAAGAAAGGTGAGAAGGTAAGAAATAGGCTGATGCCTTTGTGGGACTGAAATACTAGTATAGCTGAGTATGGGGGGTGGAAAAGAGAGGGTTCTGGGGGTGACTCCAGGGTGTGACTGTGGAAGGGTCGAGGGTGGGAGTGGTAAATACTCTCTTAATGACTCCAAGTTTTAGGTAAGGGCCTCATACAAAGTGGGCAGTAAAAGATTGTTGAAAGTGCAGTCTGAAGTCATCTAGGGTTTCGGTTTTTCTTTACCAGAGCTTTCCTTTTCATAATTCAGAACCACCGCATACCTACTTTCCTCTGCTCTTCACTGAGAAAATTAGGGCTATTTTCAAGTAGTTCATGGACAGCAGGAGAAAAATGTTGGGGCCCCTCAAGCAGAAGCTCCCACTATATTTGCTGGAAATCAGGATTTCTCAGCTAATTTTGATTTGAGTATTGATGCCTCAGCATCAAGAGAGACCATTGGGACAGTTATCATTCAGATCATTAACTCATTCAAAACACAAGCTATTTTATAGGCTTTTTTCTTATGAAAAGAGGTTGCTCAGTTGGTATCTATCAGGAAATCAGCTCTGTTGAAATATAATATATGCCACTTTTTACTTCTGTCATCTTTCAGTGAATTAAACTCGAACTGAGCTTATTTCTTGATTTGCATTTCTCTTTAATTATTCTGAGCTAAGCTCTATCCTGCAGAGCTCCAGAAAATGGATAAAATATGCATTTGAGTGTTGAAGAGCAGCAGCACACACCTCCGCACCAAACCCTGGCTGTGTGGGATGCTGCCGTTTCCCCAAGTCATCTCGGGTCAGAAACACCTCTGCTCCCAAAGAACAGCATTTAGAGGCCCCCACACGAGGTCTTTGAATGCATCGTATAATATGAAAATCAGGGAACATACTTTGTTCTGTACTCTCCAAGAATAAATTTATGGCTAATTTCTTGCCCCTGTAGACATAGAAGAGATTCTGTAAATGATTCAGCCCAACAGGAAACCTTATGAATTACCTCTCTAGGTCTTCAGAATCAGAACATGATTTTGCTTTATTCCCATTCAATTGACAGAACTCTGTTGCTTTCTTCTTTTTAAATAACTTTAGCACCTATCACTGTGGAAACTCTTGGGAACTATGGAAAATTATGATGACTAAAATAAAAAAGTGTCTGTAATTCTGAAGGCTTATACTCAGTCGGTCTGTTCTTTAGCTTTTAGCTTTCTGCCTTCCCCTAGTGCAGTGCAATGCCTAAAGGAGTCCCAGGCATCTTGCAACCTTGAGAATGAAATATACATGCTGACATGAAAGAGCATGAAGAGGGGAGCCTGAATCCTCAACAGCATTGACATATCTTTGTGGTTCTCTATCACCAGCCTCTAAACTTTTGTGATTTAAGATAAATAATCTCTGTCCTTTCAAGCCATTCAAATAGCTTCCATTTAAGTATAAATTTCAGAAAAACACATCACTAGTTGACTGCACGCTGAATTTTTTTCAAAGCTAATCACTATCTAGACATGTGTGATACTATTACTTATGTAGACATATAATATATGTGTATAAGTTAAATAGGTGACTCCCACTCTCTCCCACTGACTTAAGTAAGCAGTGTCTGAAAGTTACCACAAACTAGTTTTTGCCCTTTTTTGGACATTATATGAATGCAGTGACAGAGGATTTTTTTCCCCTTTGTGTCTGACTTCTGCTCAATATTTGATTTGTGATGTTTATCCATGCTACTGTGTGTAGCTCCATTTAATCATTCTATTTGCTATATAGTAGTATAACTTATGAATAAGGGACAATAGAGTTATTTCCAGTTTTGGGCTGTTACAGTACTACTGCTATAAAGCTTTCTTTGTCTGCCTTATGCTTTCTATATCTTTTAGTGACTGTGTATATACTTTCTGTTTGATAAGTAGTAGCATTTGAAAAATTGATGGCATGCATATGTTCCAACTTGAGCAGATACTGTCAAAGAGTTCCCAAAGTAAATTCCAATTGAAACTCCAGTTAGCACTGTATGAAATTTTCAGGTTTAGCTACCACTTGGTAGTGTCTATACGTTGTAACCATAATTTGGGGTGGTATTACACTGTGGTTTGAGTTTGCATTTCTCTGGTGATGAACTCCTTTGTGAATGCTTACTGGTCATCTAGATTTTTTTCAGTTTCCATTCAAATCTTTTGTTCATTTTTTCTGTTTTCTGTGTTGTTTACTTCTCTCTTTCTTTGTGCTTATATGATATCTATATACATTCTGCGTATGATTCCTTCATTGAGTATCTATTTTGTGATTAATTTCTCCTTTCCCCACTTGTAGCTTAATTTCTTACGCCAATAATAATGTTTTTTAATAGACATTTTATTATTTTAGCAAAATTCTATTTTTTTTCCCTTTGGTTAGTTCTGGTGTTCAATTTAAGAAAAGTTTTGCCTACTCTCAGGTTGGGGAGATAATTTGCTACTTCTTTTTAAAAGTTTTATTATATTATTTTAGCATTCACATGAAGGCTACTTATGTTTTTTTATAATTTATATATACATATATAATTGATTTTTTTTAATATGGTGTGAGGTAGAGGTCAAAATATAGTTTTCTCTTATTGGAAAAAAATGAACCTATTCTCATTTATGGAAGGTCACCTCTCCCAGTGCACTGCAATATCATGAATGTTTAAGCCATTTTGTATTATTTTTATTGACACTATCAGCCAGAGAGTTATATTTGGTGTATGTGTTTATCTATGCGTGTGTATCATTGTATTCTTTGTATTCTCAAGTATTTATTAAGAATATAGTTTTTAATAGGTGCTTAATAGTCCATTGATTTAACCAGTACTCAACCTGAACCTTTAAGTTGTTATCACATTTCAGTTACTATAAAAGACTCTAAAATCGATATCCTTGTCCATAAATGTTTATACATAGATCTCATTGTCTTTTAGTATGTTTCTTGAAGTTGAATTTTGGCTTAAAATTATTTAATATGTTAAAGACTTGTGATAAATACTGCCAAATCAGCATAGACTAAAACACTATGTGAAAAAATATGTAGAGAAACAGCTTTCAAAGTATCATAATTCTTCAGTTGAGAAACCAAATACTACTTAGAAAATACAACTATATTTATTTAACGTGTTTCTAATAAACTTTACTGATTTTTCTCCCTGCTATTTGCCTTCCTAATGACAATAGAATACAACAGATTGGAAATTACTTGAACTAGATGTGAGGTTGGCTGGCTGGAAATAAAAAATCTCAACGTAAAAGCCCACCTTTCTTTCTTGTACTTGAAGCAGGGATGCAAGTGATAGCGGAAGCTAGTTCTCATAGTCAGCACATTATTTCTGCTTTTTCTTTTTTGTTCATAGATTCCTTTTTGCTTTTATTGTGCTATTGCTAGATTCCTGTCTTTCATAGAGGATTCAGGAATGAAATGGTGCTAATATGATGTTTGGGAGGGATGTTTGACTCAAAATGGGCGGGGGGGGGGGGAGATGACTATAAGAAACTGAACCTAAATACTCTCTCCCAAAATGACCTTCATCTTCTTTTTCTATATCCAACAAAGGAAAGGAAACAGGGAAAAAAGGAGGAGGAACCCTCACTTTAAAGGGATAATGAAAGACAACTCAGGAAGATTGCACGGTAATTGTAATTACCTCTCCTAAACCAGAGTCGAATGTGCCAAAGGTGCCACTAGATCTCATCTGCAGTTAAAGGCAACCGACCCTCCTGAGTTAGTGAGTGGAGCCCTTTGGTTTCTGTGGATCTTTGGTTTAGTGGGATGGCTCTGGCTCACCCTGAAAAAGGCAAAGACTTTAGAGCAAAGTCCAAACTATATCCCTTAAAATTGAGGAATAGTGTTCTTGGGAATAGATTTGAAATGCTGAGAAGAGCTGGCTGCCACTTTGACTGATAATACTGCAGCCTCTGCCAGTGCAGGTCTGGGGCAGCCTCCTGTGCTACCTCAGAAAGCTGGCTCCAAAGAGAGGCCCATGTATGGTTCTACTGGATCCGAGGACAGTAGTGTTTGGGCAGTAATTACAAACTTTGGGGAGGAAATGTTTCTTACCTTTCTGACTGAGAAAGGCAGTAGTGCAGCTCAAGAGCTCCTGGAGAAGCAGGTAAGTTTCTGTTCCTTTCAAAAGTGGCCCATCTACCACTACTGACTCTCTACAAGGTCTTTGGGGATCAGAAACTCTAGCAGGAAGAGACCCAAATGAAGCTTTTTTTTAAAGATTCATTTATTTGTTCATACAGAACTGGGGTACAAGCCTACAAGCCAGAGGTGCAGGTGCAGGTGCAGTGAGAGGCTTCACCAGAGACAGAGTAGGGAGCAGAACGGGCAGATGGATGAAGTAGAACTCGTTCTGAAGCTGCTGCGGCAACCTTGCAGTGCTGCGACCTTACCCGTGGCGTCACTAGGGAGGGCCCAGAAATGGCACTTTTCAGGGAATCCATGGGGGAATTTCACGAGCTTTAGCAGTCTTTGATTAGACATCCCCACTTTTATGCTTTTATATTTTCTATTGTTTTGTTATTCTATCTTTCTTCGTGATGTTCCTTTTGAAAATCTCTGATTTTTGTGTTGGTCAAAACAATTTGAAAGAAAAGATGTTATAGACTGTTGTAGGTTGAATTGTGTCTCACAAAAATATATTGAAGTGCTAACCCTCAGAACCTGTAAATATGACCTTATTTGGGAATAGGTTCTTTGCACATTATTATAAAGTTAAGATGAGATCACACTGAAATAGAGTAGGTCCTAAACCTAACAAGTAGTGCCATAGTCTCAACACCGATGTGCTCACAGGGAAGAAGATTATGTGAAGAGGCACTGGGTAGAGTGGTGTACTCAAAAGCCCAGGGCTGTCAAGGAATGCTGCTCCAGAAGCCCCCGGGAGCTCATAAGAGACACAGAGGAATCTCCCTGAGAGCCTTAGCAGAAAGCACGGCCCAGCGACACCTTGATTACAGACTTGTAAGTCCCAGTATTAACACAGGGTATTTTAAATCACCCTGTGTGTGTGGGACTTTGTTATGGCAACCTCAAAAAATTAATGCAAAAGATATGGAGCTTCCAGCATCCCTGGTATGGTGAGTGTCCCAGCTGGAGACCTGAACAAACATGTGGGTAAGGCAAAAATAGAAATACATTTGGCTACAGGATAGTACTTACAGCATGCCCTCGCCGCTACATACCCAGGTCACTAATGGGGACTTAGAGTCACTGAGATCTTACAAGGCACATAACTGACGATCTAACTGGACCTAAAAATTGTTTGAGTTGCGGTTAAAAAGAAGTACAACGTAGAATTTACTAGCCATCTGAAGTGTATGGGTCACTGATGTTAAGTATATTTACATTTTTGTGGGATCTGAACTTTTTGTATGGTTAGATAATACTTTGCTTTAAAGAAGCAGTTGTCATCATTATTCTTGTGCTTAACTCCCTAAATACTGAATATAAGCCTGAGTCTTTGTGATGATTCCCTCTTGTAAGGGTGCAGAATTTGCACTTAGTCAAGTAGGTTAATAAGAGATTTTGGATTTTGAAATTACAATGAGGTCATCTCTTAGCAACTAAGCTTAAAGCTAATGTTATGCTTCATTTGAAATTGTGTGCTAAACTGGCCTTGGTCAATTCACACTAGGCTTTAAAAATAAGAGAATGTAGGCCCTCCCTGGTGGCGCAGCGGGTTAAAGCACAGCACTGAGAAGCTAAAGCCACTTCCGCATGAGTTCGATTCCCGCCTGCCCTGGAGGTGACCACATGGCGTGGCAGACCTCTCCTGACCCGCCCGCTGCTCCCCTCAGCAGTGTACTTCATCAATCTGCCTGTTCTGCTCCCCACTCTGTCTCTGGTGAAGCCTCTCACCGCCCCTGAGCCTCTGGCCTGTACCCCAGTTCTGTATGTACAAATAAATAAATCTTAAAAAAAAAAAAATAAGAGAATGTGTGGGAATTCTTGGCCCATTTGATAAATATTGGACATCTGAAGGATATTGCTATGGACAGTGGATGTGGAATTCAGTAGGTCTGGCACAGTGGCCACTGCTTTTCAGGATGAGAAGGTTGACAGTTGGATGGAGACTTATTTGAGAAAGTATCATTAGAGTCGACCTTCAGGAATAAATCCATTGTTTGTCACAGGCAATTCTGGGTTTAGTTACTACAGGTGATATGTCTGGATCAGAGGTGAAAAACATGGACACTTCTGAGGAAGCCAGCAGATAAATTGCTGCATAGTCAGGAGTATTCCATCTTATTCTTAGCTTAATCCCAATCTGTGTGTGAAATCCAATAATCCAAAACAAAAGGAAGCTTCCACTCCATCTCTGACTTTAGTCTTGCTCAGCAATCTGAGTCTGGCCTTTCTGGAGTGGACTGGCCCAGATGGAAGGGACAGCTCACACCAGCTTCTGAACTACTTGAGTCAGTTGCATTGAAGAGTTGTGAACACCCTCAAGTAGGCGCCTATTGGAACACAGCCACAGCACTCTCCCCTTTTGACTTCCTGCTAGTAGGATGTTCTAACATAGAGCGTGCTCATTTCCTGGATATGGCACTACAGAATATGATGGTGATTGCCTTTCTGGACTAGCCAAGACATAGGTCAAGAATCTTCTCATTATACGAGACACACTTGCCATCTTGACTGAATCCTGCAGTTTTTAATGTCAGGGTTGCAGACAAGAGCTAATTGGTTCTATTTATAGTAAATTGGGAAAGGTAGGATGGAAGTTCCATGTTTTTTTATCATAACAGGATGCCCTGTACTCAGCACAGCAATCCTGGAGAACCCCGGGCACCAGGTTAAAGGGATTAGAGTTATTCTCTAAGTAGTAAGACTATGTGAGATTTTAGTGTTGACATACATGCTCTTCTGCATCTCTGAAGCCATTATAATAGATGAGTTGAAGGCCAAATTCCAGTTAGAGACCATTACTAGGAGAGAAATGATGATTGATTTTGGAGTTTCTTTGGAAAAAAGGTGAGAAAGGTGGTTAAATCTAGAACATGTCTCAGACATATTTTAGTTCAAGATCTGCCTTTGAGCTACTAGAGCTAGATGATTCTGGGGGAGTTTCCTAAGCTTTTCTAAATTTCAGCTTCCTCTGGGTGAGATGGGGATAATAATAGTATCACCTCTGTGGTCTGTTGTGAGGACCAAATAAAGTGCTTTGCATAAAGCATGACACATCGGAAGTCCTCATACGTGGAAAAGCAGAGATACTGGAGATGCAGAAACAGTAGGATTTGGCAATAGCACATGAAGAGAGAGGATAAGGGAAGATCTGAAGACAGTGCCCAGATGTCTAACTTAGGGAATGGTAATGTCACTCACCTATGCAGGAGCTGGTGCTGGCAGACCTCTACTCAAGTTTCATTAATTGTCCCAATAATGTCTTACTATAAAATGTGTTACTATACAATGTGTTCTGCAACACATTGTACTTTGTTAGGTCCCTTGGTCCTTATCAATCTGAAGCAATTCTTTTGTCTTTTCTTGACTTTCATAATCTTGACCCTGTTGAACATTACAGCCAAGTTACTTTGTAGATCATCCCTGGATGTCACTTTATGATTAGATCCAGATTCTTCTTTTCTTGTTAGGAATATTGCAGAAGAAATGCTATATTCTCAATGCATGAGATTTAGGCAAAAAAGATCATACAGGTACACATACTGGATGATTACTTCATTTATATAATGTTTGAAAGCATACAAAACCAAGTCACATGTTTTTAGAGATACAAACATGTCTAATAATGCTATAAAGAAAAGGGAATAAAAAGCACAATTCTACATGATGGTAATATCTAGAGAAGAGAGAGGGACTGGTGAGGAGTTTATAGGGGCTTCAATGGCTATACATAAATTATAAGTCTTTTGTTTACATAAACTTTCATTAAAAAAATAAAATTCACTTTAGACACTTTTGCTTTTTTTATGATTTTGCAGTGGACTCTGTGGAAGTTCCTTTTGTTCTTTGAGTGAGCATGTGGAAACCATGCCCTGACTCACAGTGGTAGTGCAGGAAAGTCTTTGTGTATACCTGTCCTCCCACCCTAACTTTTAGCAGTATTTACAAAAGTGTCCAGTTGGGAGGGTAAATTATAATAACTTCTACCTAGTGTAAGGTACCTTGATCTGCTAGAGTTCAGAGTACTAAAAGAATTATTTCCTCCTCTCAGACCTCACCCAACTTTTTAAATGATGGGGGAGTGTCCCTGAAAGAATCAGTGATTGATGTGGTCCTGCCATTGGCCAGTGTCAGTTCTGAGCCTGGACCTTGGTTCTCTTCACTCCTCAAGTTCTGTTCTTGAGCTGCCTCTGCCTTAGCTGAGTCTTACAGTAGAGCTGGAAAATGCTGACTCCACAGATAAGAGTGATTACATTACATTAATTCTTGTGTCTAGAACAAGATTTAGGGAAATGGTCTTTTGAAAATACACAGCAGTTTGCCAGGAGATTGGTAGCGATTCAACATGACAAGTATGGTATATTTTTTATTTGTAATATACCTGGGCTATAATTCATAGAATGACAGTCCTTTGGCCTGTTAACCTTATGCAAGAAATATCATCTGCCACAATGAGCTAAAAAAAAATCCACAAAGTCACAATAAATCCTTCCGGTTTGTAGAACTTGTCTATCTCACGTAACATTTTGTGTTTTGGAGTAGCCAGTCATTGAAGTATCTTTTCCTTCAAGGCATCAGTGGGGATGAGGGGCTGGGATAGCAGAAGTGACAGTTCCATATCTCCTTAATAAGAATGCAATGATTCAATGCCCAGTTTTAACCTGGATTAAAGAATTCTCTTACTTTACTATCGACTATGTAAAATACTGTCATTCTTATATTTGTTCCAAGG
Organism: Condylura cristata; assembly: GCF_000260355.1. Lineage (NCBI taxonomy): Eukaryota > Metazoa > Chordata > Mammalia > Eulipotyphla > Talpidae > Condylura > Condylura cristata. The sequence goes on along the minus strand of NW_004567108.1, from coordinate 33,681,157 downwards.
ATCATCAAACAGAAGCTTCTAAAGGTTATCCCTTCATTTATTTTTTTGCAATGTTATGGAGGTATAATTGACAGATAATAAACTGCACATTACAGGGCAGGGTGAGGTGGGCCAGGGAACTGGCACCTCCCCGACGCCTGGGGACTGCCCTGTTACATACATACTTAAAACAGGGTGATGTGCTTGTCATATATTTATACGCATAGAAACCATCACCACAAATAAGATAGTGAGCATATCCTTCCCCCTAAAAGTTTCCTTGTGCCCCTTTATCATGTTTCACTCCCTACATGACCCTGTCCCCAAGCAACCACTGATCTGCCTCTGTTACTACAGGTTAGTTTGTATTTTCTAGAATTTTATGTAAATGGGAATCAGATAACATATGCCTTTTTTTGGTCTGACTTCCTTCACAGAATGAGATTCATCTAGGTCGTATGTTGTCAATAGTTTGTTTCTTTTTCTTGCTGAATAGTATTCTAATGTGTGGATAAGCTATATTAATTCCCTTGATGGCCATTTTGATTTTTCTAGTTTTTATTACAATAAAACTGCTGTGAACATTCATGTACAAATCTATGCATAGTAGATTCTTTCTTCATTTCTCTTGGGTAAATATCTAAGAGAGGAGTAGCTGAGTCATGTGACAGATATGAGCTTAAAATTTTAATGGAATTGCTAAATTTTCCAAAATAATGTGCTTACTTAAAAATCCCATTTTTACAGATCCTAAACTCCCTTTAGCTTTCTCATTTTCATTTTAGCCATTCCAGGACAGTCTAGAGGTATCTCATTGTGGTCTTCATTTGCATTTTCCTGATGAGTAATCATATTGATCGGAATAATGTTGTTCACTTCCTGGAACATAATAGAAAAATTTAGAAAGAGTTATGTTGTGTAAGTTGTTTCTCCATAGATAAATAATGAACTTTCCATAGTGATTATTTGTCAAGATTCTTGCCAACAACCTATCTTAGAGATGCCACTCTGTGTTTTCCCTGATCAGGTTATCATTTAGTATCCTGAAAAGACTTCTGAAAACTGGAGGTTTTATTGAACGCTTCTTATTCTAGACATAATTTTTAAAGTTTAAGTAAGAGTTGTCTTGCAGTGATCCCTAGAAATCTTACCATAATGGTGTCTACAGGAGTTTACCAGTCCCTGTCCTTTGTTTTCTGTCTTAAGTCACTGCCCTATTTATGACAGAATTTACAGTCCCCAACTGTGCAGATTTTGAATTCACTTAGCAGTTATTAGACTTAGAGCTCTGCCTCCCTTGCTTGATAAAATGATCAAATTTTTCTTCAAACTTCAGCAAAATTCCACTCTTAAGTCATATTATTCCTTTAAGTGGGGGAAACTCTTTCCAACTCCCTTACAGAATTTTGGAGGAAAAGGAAGGGAGTCTGACAGGCAAGTTGTTAAATGTTAAATCTAAAACTGAAAAGTCATTGAGTGCAAAATAATTCAATTTCCAAATGAGAGTGTTCAGGAAGGATTTTTTTCAGAGAAAAAGGAAAAAATGTCAAAGTAGCAGTAATTGAGGGAATAGTCAAATGGAGAATGGAAGTTCCCTTCTCAGAAGAATGTTCTACTGTCTTTATTGCCTCCCCTGGTCTTCCTTTTTTAAAATTAGACATGAGGGAAGTGACAAACTTTAGAGAAGACACATGGAGGGAGAACAGGGGAAATTGCTGGCTGAGCAAAAACTTCAGGGCAGGGGGTGAAAGGGCCTACTTTGTGCTTAAAAAGATCTACGAACTGGCTAAAAAGCTGCCAGCAGCAGGAACATGAATTAGGGAAGGTGACCTTACAGAAATAGAAAAAATGACCTCTCTCTAAAATCTAAAGGGAAAAGATAAGGCTATTAACCTGTTTGGGGGATGAATCCTTCCATGTGGGAGTATGAGAAGACTTTAAAGATCCATCATGCATTTGACAGATATGTTAGCAGCTAAGAAATATAAGCCATCAGAGTCCAAGCTGGTTCACCGTGATATAATATGTTTGCATTTGAGCTAATAAACATAATGCCACCAATCTTCAGAGCAACTGCTCATAATGTAACCAGAAACACCGGGATCAGGCTGCCTGTTGCTGCCAGAAAGTCAATGAGTGGAGACAGGTATTGAATCTACCAGGCACACTTTGTCAGAAAGCAGGTGATCTGACAGAATGGGAGGTGTTTTACCCTGGAAACTCACTCTGATGTCTTATCTCAAGCTGGCCTTCTTTTAGTGAGTTAAACAAAGACATTCATCATCCGCCAACAGCCCATCACGGTTGGTGTCCTGGTCGTCATCTTGCTTAGCCTCCTGAGTTTGTCATCACCTTCTTGCCCATCTTGACCCAGGTACATCCTGTTTTCCTGGGCCTGGAAAAACATCCTGTTTTCCAATAGTGTCCATGTGACCATTTCCTCAGGTGTCACTGGGCAGGACCCTCAGTTCAAAACAAAAGCTTTAATTAAAAGAAATCAGATTATTGATCACATAGTGCATGCATAGAGCCTATGCTGTGTGTGTATGTGCAAATTCCTATGCTAGCTCTGGGGCCCTTTCCTTCCTCCCTAGGCCTCTATCATCTCATGTTTTTTTGTAGTGCTAGGTACCATCATCCCCATTTGAGAAGCACCAGATTAATGGACTTGCTTAAAAGTCCCACTTGTTTCATGAAATTAATTAAAAGTTTGTTTTTACACATTTTGAAAGAATGTCATTAATTGCCACTTAATCAATAGTTCTGTACTGTTTGACTTATTTAGTAAATACATATGCTATTTGATCAGTGTTATGGTAATCAAGTTTAGTGCTGTGTACTTTGGTCAGGGCCAAAGAAGATGGAAATAAAGTCTCAGTGACAGACTTTATTAGATAATCAAAGTGAGGATTCGAACCTGGGAGCTGTCTCAGGTTTTGCTCAGTGAGATCTACTTCAACAAACACAAATTTGAACTTAATTTATGTAGGTAGGAGCAGTGAGTCATTGACATTAAAAATGTAATTATTCTTGATAGGGGGACTTTTGGTTTTAAATTATTTTGACTTGATGATATGTCACTGCTACCTAGGTGCAGAGGAAGACAATGAGGATATTTAATCCCTTCTTTAATAAATAATGCATTGTGCAAGTGCAAAGGCTGGTTACCTGTTCCTCTCATCTGTATCCAGCTCCTTGGTTTTAGTGAGGGTTGACAAGACTGGTGCCATCTGTGTTTCAGGCTTCAACTCTAGATGGCTTTACTCTCTTGTCTGCTGGACCAGGAAGGGGTCATTCTTAGAACATTTTACAATGTGTTCACATTCTCTTCTCTTTTGATCTTAAAATCAAGCTTTATTAGTTATATTTGATTGTAGCTTCTGTCCAACAGCAGGGTGCCTCTTACATCTTTCACCTAAAGATGTTCCTAATCATTCAACCTTCCTAACCACTATGAAACTTAATCCTGTTATTCACCTGGTGCTGTATTTAGAAAACATTAATTTAAACTTACATTTTTTTACTGTTATGTCTTATAGTAATTCTGAGTACTGGGCTCTTGTAAATTAGGTGTATGACCTTTTCCTTTGTAGGCCAAAATTGCTTATCATGTGTATGTGTGTGTAATATGTGTATGTATTATGTGTATATCACATATATGTATATGTAGAGAACAACACAATAATAGTAAATGCAGTATCACGCTTTCTGTAGTTCCCTAGGAGTCTTAGCTATGCGGACTAGATGTCTGCTTTGTTCAGTGACTTTTTTCTGACCCTAAAATTAGACCTGTTTGTTGGAGGTTGTGAGATAGCCCAGTAAACTTGGACTTTGAATTGAGAAATAAAACCCTCCAAAAGTAGGTATTTGGAAAACTAAATATGACCTGTTCACTGATGAAGTTGATATTAAAGAAAGGGGTTTATCATGTTTATTGCTGCTCTAGTTACAGTAGGGAAGACATGGAATCAAACCAAATGCCCAACCCAACCCAAAGAAATCTGTCTCAAACTTTATTATATTTACCTGATTGGATTATTTGATTTCCTCCTTTGTTATCCTGAAAGAGTCTTTATTGCCCCACTCTCACATGTAGCTCCAGTCAACCCCCCACTGCTGAAGCCACCTCCAACCTGCATTCCTGCCTCCAGGTTTGCCCTTTCCAATCCATTTACCAGCACCGAGTGACTTTTCTAAAGTAAAAAAGTCTGTTCATGTCACTGTGTTGTTTACTACTCTTGGTAGTAGGCCACAGATTAGACGCTGCACTTCTTCACCTCAGGCCCTCTTCTCTCCTACCCCCTTCTGACACTGCCCAGCAAGCTTTATGCTCTTTATTACTCTTAACTGTAAAGGCTCACTGCAGATGTTTATGTCTTTGTTAGCAGTTCTCTTCTGCCCAGGACGCCTTTCTCCCCTCTACCACTCCAGGCGCAAAGGAGTGCTTCCCTTGCACTCCCAGTTAAACTTGACTGTCCCTCTGATGGTGACTCATGCTATCCTTCCTGATAGTGCCTACAGTATGTTTTTGCATTTATTTGTGTATATATATGTGCTAGAGAAATCCAGTCATTTTCAAACTCTAAGGCACATAGTTTGTGTAGGAAAATGCCAAGGAGTTGCTTCAAAATGCAGATATTCCTTGACCCTCACCCCCAGAGATCCTGATTCTGATCCCATATCTTTAGCATCAGAGTGTTTATGGACATCCCTAACCCTAAGGAGCGCCTAATTTAAAGCAGGTGCCTCTTTTCTTGCCTGAAGCACCATTTTTCCAGGGCAGAGGGCATTGCTGGTTTGTAACACCCACTTTCCCCCAGTCATTGACACCTAGGTGTATCAGCTTGAGAGATCCCAACACCTTCTTCCTCCCTTCCCACTCTCTTGGGGGTAAAATATGCAAAACTCATTTATATTCCTGCAAGTAGGTGAGAATAACATTCTGGGCCATCACCATTCAATAATGAAAGCTTTGTGCAAACTAGTGACAGGTGAGAGGAATGATTTCATTTTTTACTTTGACAATTGGGTGAAGCAGATTCCTGGCAGTTCTGCAAAGATTTTTATGCCCACATAGTTACCCAAGGGTTCTGCTTAGCAACCAGGAGATGCTGTAAGGAGAGGAAAAGCAGATTCTTCTCTCATGGCATTTTATAACTGAGATGCTAAAGCATGAAGAGGAGAGAGAGCAATTGTGATCTAGGGTTCCTGCTTGCTCTCTGGTCTCCAGAGAGGCACGTTCAGAGTCCACAGTCCCTCTCCCCTCACGAGAGCCCTTGCAGCACTCACTGTTCTGGAGCATCCTTCCCCTTCCCTAGGAGTCTTAGCTATGCGGACTAGTTGTCTGCTTTGTTCAGTGACTTTTTTCTGACCCTAAAATTAGACCTGTTTGTTGGAGGTTGTGAGATAGCCCAGTAAACTTGGACTTTGAATTGAGAAATAAAACCCTCCAAAAGTAGGTATTTGGAAAACTAAATATGACCTGTTCACTGATGAAGTTGCTATTAAAGAAAGGGGCTTATCATGTTTATTGCTGCTCTAGTTACAGTAGGGAAGACATGGAATCAAACCAAATGCCCAAAAATAGAAGACTGGATTACAAAAGATGTACATATACACAATGGGATATTATTCCACAATCAAAAATGATAAACTCTTGCCTTTTGCAGCAACATGAATGGAGCTGGAAGGGATTATGCCTAGTGAAATAAACCAGCAAAAAAAAGAGAAAAATACAAGATGGTTTCACTCATAGCAGGAGCATCAGGGGTCAGGGGTAGAAATAAAGAGAGAAAAACAAATGTAATAGAGTAAAAATGAGAACAGTGAACAACTATGAACCAGATAATTTTATGGGGGTGGGGAGGAGAATGGGATCAGAACTGGGGTGGGAAGAGTACACTGGACTATGGTGGTGGCACATGGGTGAAGAAATGGTGGGAAGCCCATGGGGATTACAACTGAGATGAAAAATACACAAAATGAAGAATGATGTAAAAATATATATATAAAAAAATCTTTTTTTTTTAAATGGGTTTATATCTGTAGGCAAATAGGCTTCTTTCTGTTGAAACTCAGAAACAAACTGAACCCGCCACATGTTAGTCTGTCCAAATCTCCTCTCCAAAAGCTGGGGCGACCTAAAGGAAGTGCTCTCAGCGGTAGGTGCACGCCCTAGAAAATGGGGAGTGGTGACTGTTTCACCTAAACCCAACAGTCTCAAGACCCCAGTGGCCTTCCTGCTGGGTCTTGGGCACAAAACACTGCAGCACTGCCTCCTCCCTGGGCAGGAAGCATCAGTCACCAGCCGGGGCGCAGCCCTGGCTAGTCATGTTTACTATTAAAGATTTGGAAAAGAATCAAAGTACGTTAAGAACCCCAGAGGTTTGCCATATTTCTTCTAAGGCATATTTCCCTCTTCCTCATGTCTCTTAAATACGAAATTACTTTGCAATTAATGTATGTTTAATGTGCTAATATGTCTTCCTAAAGGACTTTTTAAAGCCTCTAATGCATCTTTTAGTTTGTATCTGAGAAATGTGGAAACACGGTAAACAACATTTTCCTTTTCCAAGAGAGGGGTTAAACTAGAACATCTCCCTTTGTGACCACCAGATGTAGAAGGTGCAAACAGCCCATTGTTGAATGCACTGGAATGTGCTTAATCTCTGTCCCTTGGCATTGAAGCAGTGGGATTTTGTCTGCTTTTTATTTAGCAGGGGGGGGGGGGGGGAGGGAGGATATGTAAATGATATGTAACAAACTCCCTTGCAGCTACATTTATGCCCAAAAGTGAGTTTTTTCCCTATTCAAAATTGATCTTCAAATTTTGGATGTTAACATTTTCATAGTACTTTTCTTATGTGACCATATTGCACTTCAGAAAAGTTATTCATCTTAATCTCCCGTCAGTGTCCTCTTGAGTGGTCATTGCTCAGCGTGGTCAGTATCATCGGTCCCCATTGGTTTTCTAGATTAAAAGATTGTCAGCCCATAATTCCTCTCCTACTACTGCTCATCATCCTCCCTCCTTCCCTCTCTCTTCCCCAGGCCACTCTTCTGGTAGAAGAACAAGCCCAGAGAACAAGACCCAGCAATGTGAGTTCACTGTTGCCACAAAGTTGCTGCCAACTCCGATTTAGTACTCTGACAGGTTAAGGCTGATTGATAGAGCGAGGTATCACTGGCCTACCACTTAAGCGGTGAAAGAAACGTTCACAGCACCTCCCTCTCCCCATACACAGGTGGCTCCCAGTGGCCAGGGGGCACTGCAAGGGCAAATCACTGCCCAGGGAGCTGGCAGGCAGGCACTGGTCTCAATGCTAGAGTATGCTGGTGGGGATTCCTCCTGTTGCCCCTTGTCGCCTCTATGGTCGCCTCTATCCTAGTGTTACTGGATTACTGGTCTTCCAGGGTTTCCCTGGATTCCTCAGTCCTTGACTGTGACTGTGAAAGATTTCAAAAGCACAGCATTACTAGCAGCAAAAGTAAAGTTTCTTCAGAGACAGAAAGAAAGGAGACCCATGGTGGGCAAAGTCCAGGAAAGAACAGCTTTGAGGAGCAGCAGCATACTCCTGGCGAGAAAGGGTGCTTGCTCTGTCCCTTCCTGGAGTTACTGCACAGTTGTCTTGGGTGATGGTCCAGGCAGCCATTTCTTTTCTTCTTCTTCTTCTTTTTTTTTTATATTTTGAATATGCTACCTCTATTTTTTTAAAAGATTTATTTACTTATGCATACAGGCCAGAGATACAGGAGCAGTGAGAGGATTCACCAGTGAAAGAGTGGGGAACAGAACAGGCTGACTGACGAAGTACACTGCTGAGGGGAGCAACAGGGAAACAGGAAAAGTCTGCAGGGCCTTGTGGGTCAGCTCCAGGCTGGGGATCAAACTTGTGAGGAAGCAGCTGCTGCAAGCATCATTGTGCTGCACTTTAACCTGTTGCAAACCAGGGAGGGCCCCTTGCCTCAAATTTTACTCCAGTAATATTGACTTAGTCTTTTCAGTGTCCCTGATTTGCTAGAGACTTTGCTCAGTCAGCAGCTGGTTCATCTCACACCGGCTCTTCTCATCATGCAGTTTTAGAAAATCAGCAAGACCCAAAGCTGGCTAGGTAGGAGCACTCGTGAGATCAGGGCCTGTAGCTTCATGCTCCTTTCCTATCACTGGTTTGTTCCACATTTCTTATGAATGCATTAGTGACACTGTGCTTCTTGCTGCTCCAGGCAGCCATTTCTAAGTCATGTCTCCATCTGCTGTGCTCCTGGGCTGGAGCTTATTGAGCAGGTTAGGGCAGGGTTCTGTCTTCCCTACTTTGGTCTCCTCTGGCTTATCAGCCTGCCTTTAAGTTGGGGTGGGGGGTCACTGACTTCTGTCCTCAGGGTGTTTCTTGGCTCTCCCTGGGCGTTACTGAGTTGGGCAAGTATTTCCTAGGGTCCTGGGGATGTTAGTTGTTACTTTTTTTTTTCGCCATTGTTACCCCCCTTCCCCCCCACCCCCCGTTCTAATGCTAGTGCTCAGGATTGGGAACTTGGAGCTTTTCCCAGTCTGGGAAGGGGCACTGATGTGCTCGCTCTAGCTTGGTCTCCATCTCCCAGTCCCAGAGACAGTGAGAGAAGGCTTTGGCTCGGGTTCAATGCCATGCAACACATTTTAACAAGCATCTATCATGTGAAGGGCAGCATTAAGTGCTGTAGGAAAGACAAGGTTTTATTTCTGTCAAGAGCTTTTTATGGCACCAGTTCCATGGATCTCCACCCCACCCCGACCCATCTGCTCGCGCCTGCGGTATAAGCAGAAGACTTCTGGGGAGGAGCAGCGTGTGCTCTATCCTCAGAATCACAGCAGAAACAGATTGGACTGTGGCAAATATGAACCTGGCATGTTTACCAAATTAAAAAAAAAAAAACTTTCCAGCTCTTGATTCCCTACAGAACAGTGTGCCAGAACACAGTGGATCCTGTGGACATTCGCCAGTAGTGTGATTTCCACCCAAGTTAAGTAGAAAGCTCCAGGGACTTTCCAAGTAGCACTTTATTCTTTGTCTGGATCTCCAAGGAGGTACAGAACCTCTTATTTGACACTGAGAGAGATCTGGGACTCCAAGGTCAAGCTTCTTAGAGTGGCTTTCCCAATAAGACTGCTTGCCTGATCAGGTGGGCCAAGCTCCTCCAAGCTGTGATGGTTTAAAAGCTTCCAGAACTAAAGGAGCTGATAGGCTTTCTCAGTTGGGTGTCCTGCTCCGGGGTAGAGGTTGCTGCTAACAGCATCCTCAAGTGGCACCAGCTGGGAGAGCAGTTTGAACGGTCAATTTCTGGACCAGGAAACATGAATATGCCCTTTCCTACAACAGGGCAGGGACGCCTTCGTAGTGTTTTTTTGGCTCTCCTGGGGTTTTACTGGCTCTGGCAAGTGTTAACTGGGGTCCTAGGTATGTTGGCTGTTAATTTTATGTGGGTATGAAGCAGACACCCTCATGGAGAAGACAGCTGGCCTTGGGGGTTCCTCCAAAGGGATTCAAAGGAGAGTTCCAGGCACATTGCCTAGTGTTGGCATTTCATCACTCCATGGGAGCTTTGAAAATTGGTCCAGGCATCTCCAGCCCTCTGATCTACTCAGAATGGCATCCTCTCTCTCCTGGCAGAGCAGAGAAAAATGGAGAAGCGGAGAGTCTAACACATAGATCCTAGCCAGACTCCAGATTCCTTGGAGCACCAGGGAGAGAGACGAGGAGGCCCACAGCCTCATGTTCCTAAAACCCCATGTGTATGATGAGACTTAACTGCCAGCGGTAGGCACTGACCTGTGGCTAGCTCCAACCAGAGTGGGAGGGGGGCTTTGTCAGACAGTTCTGAACCAGTTTGTTGTTGGAGTAAGAGAATGGGAAGAACCTGCTGAAACAGCTGAAGTAAGGGGAACTCCACATTTTCTAGCGGGGGTTCCCACTGTCTCAATTCCTGGAGATGCACCTTCTGCTGATAGTTTAAAAAATAAATCATGGAAAATAAAAACATATTTGTAAGAACTGAAAGGTACTAAGGTTTAATTTCAATAATAACCGAAGACTAAAAGGTTATAAAAGACTTAGAGCCAAACCTTTTCAGCATGAAAAGACATTTCAAAATAAGCAACTTTGAAACTGCAATATAAATAAAGGAAGAAAAAATAACTCAAATAAATTAGATTTAAAATGAGAGAAATAAAAGGCCTCAAGTTCAAGAAATAAATTTAAGAAGTTGGAAGAAAAGTTACAATTCCAGTAAAAGAATATGAAGACTTTTTTCCACCAGAAATCTAAAATGAGGTAAATGGCTGACTTCCAAAAGAGATTAAAAATACAAAAAAGAATGTTATACATGATTAAAATAGAACCCAAAATTCAGGAGGTGAGACATTAAAACATTTTAGTATGTGAAGCTTACAACAATACAAGATTGTAAATGCTACAAAAGGAAAAATATGTCAAATAAAGCAAAAATGAAAAAAGATTTTTTTCATTTTAGAGTTGGTCAAAAGGCAAAGGTAAGGAAGAAATAAAGCAGGAGGCAGTAAGACCCTATGGACACAATTCAAGGCTACTTCTGCTTCTCCCAAGTGGCCTCCTATTCCAGGAGGCCCTTTTATTTGGGGGCTGAGGAGTGGAGACGTCACAAGCCTTTCCCTCCCTGTCCTGGACATCGCTCCCAAAGACACTCAGCTGGGTGGGGCCCAACTGTATTTCTCCTGGCTTTTCAGGTCACTGAACCTCCAGGAGAGGATTTTCCAGAACTACTGCAGGAGAAACAGCCCTAGGTCCTACCGTGCAGCCCTCCATCCACCCCACCCCTATTCTTACAGGAAAATGAGAAGATATGGAAATGGATGAGGAGAAAATCAAATACAAATTGAGGGTAAATGTCTGGAACTGTGAACTGTTCACTAACACCTCCTCTTGAGTCTTCTGCATCAGAACATAAATACCAGTGGCAGGAAATTCATCTGTAAAGTTGCTAAAACTACCCCATCTGTAAGTATATATTCTTACTGTATTGGCTCAAAATTGTGCAGGATAGAATGTAACCTAAAGAGAAATCCAAAATAGTTACCTGGTTTCCTTTGCCAAATTTTCTTGAAAAATGTAAATGCATGAGAATTTGAAATTAGGTAATCAGCTAACAAGTGTTTATCGAGTATGCTGTGTTTGGAGCCCTGCATGCTTCCCTGCTCCCTGGGAGCAGGAGGGTTCACTTTCTGGTCTTGAATGCACCAGAAAGGCTCAGGCCTAGTCCAGCTAGCTTGCATTATATTTTCTAAGTGTGATTAGCTGAAAAATGGATTGGGGCAAACCTTCAGGTCTCCACTTGGTTCACTTGGTTCACTATGAAGAAACCCAGGTGAAAGCTTTCTCTTTTCCTTCTCTTTAAGAAGGTATTACTTCTGCAAGCAAGGGATTATTTTATTTTGCAGAAGTGATGTGTGTTGTTTCTACTTGCTTAACTCACTGTCTTCTGCTCCAGACATTGTTGGCGGGTCTGACCATGTGGGCTAAGCAGCAGCAGGCATGGTCTTTTGGAAAGAGCTTGGAGCACATTTTAAAATTAATTTCAGACTTCTGTGTTTCTGTTGATTACTATGTAGCCTGACTTCTCTAAGTCCCATGAGCCTTTTGGTAACAGAAAAGTCCCAAGAACTAGAATAATCCCCAAATGAACAATAAATGTACATCCAAGTAATCTATATTTTGAGGAGTGCCTGTGGTACTTTGGGCCATCTTCTCTAAGTCCTTATGTGACTCCACTTGGGGCTGTGTGTCTCTTACAGCTGGGTCCCCTGTTGTGGCAAGTAGGGACCCACCCCTACACCCTGTAGCAGACTTATAGAGAAGGTGCCCAAAGGAGTGGCTCTTTTTAGATGCTCACATCATGACAGAGGAGGGTAGGATCTAAGAGGGAAGGAGGCCCAGTGGACTATGGTGGAGGATACTGGGGCTTGTGGTGGTGGGTACATACATACATGTATGTGGAGTGACAACATACATTAGAAGTGGTGTTCTCTCCTCCAGCACAATGCTATTAGTGCTGAGCAGAAAAGCCTGGAACTGCATAGCAAGTTTGTCCCTGGAGGTCTTACCTGACAGAGTCCTGGTGTGTGCTATGAAGAACACTCACTTCCTGAGCTCTGCATCACACTTCAAAAACAACGTACCATGCTCTCCTGGAGTCCCTGTCTCCATGAGTCTTAGTCGCAGCTACAGTGGGATGGTGCCATGGCTAAAATGTGATGTGGCCTGCTCCTGCAGGTCATCTCCTGGCAGGCCCTCCCACTGCTCAACCATATAGTTTCTGAGTGCTGGGTCCCATCTTAGCTTCAATCTGGGATCCTAACTCCCAGCAGAAAATTAACTATGTGACCACTGGCACATCATTTGTCTATCTTGGGTCTCCTTCTCTTCATCTGTAAAATATGGTCTGTGTGAGGCTACCACAGGGGTTGACAGAGGAGGGTAGTATCTAAGAGGGAAGGAGGCCCAGTGGACTATGGTGGAGGATACTGGGGCTTGTGGTGATGGGTGTGGTGTGACAACATACATTAGAAGTGGTGTGAACCGATACTCCTAAAACATACAGGGTTTGTAAATTAGCATAACCTCAATAAACATCCATTTTTAAAAAGGAAACATTTTATGAACACAAGGTAACCTTCCTTTTTCATGTTAGTTGTGAGCATCAAATGACACGACCCCTGATCTAGCACTTCAAAAAAAGTGTGAATCCTACAGGATGTTGAATCAGGGCAAAGCAGGCATTGGTCACTTTGTTTTCGTCGGTCCAGAATGGCAGACTTGTGGGAAGAGTTGGTCTCCTTTTCCTCATTTAATAAGATGAGCCTGGCTAAGTCTTTTTAAACAACAGATTAACTTTGTATGAATTATACTTTCACCTAGGATGATGACTCCTATGTGCCAATATCTTTGTTAAAGTACTATTTAAATTGTCTCAGAAATCAGGGTTGGGGACATGATGGTGAGTTGGATAAACAAGCATGGGAGGGAGGAAGAGAGAGAGAAAATAAGAAGCTGTTGTAAAATAAATCAGTTTGTGAAGGCCCTACTGTACAATAATAGACTACACTAGATAGTAGTCTACATACTCTAGTTTGTGAAGCAAAGCTGTCCGGATTGACTGTCATACTGGCAAACACAAATATCATTGCCACCATTTCCCTAGTGCCTGCAGCTACAGCAAATATTTCTGGTGGATTGTGGCACTCTTTCTGGGCTGAAACTTGACCTCACTTTGCTTTTCGAGAAAATGCTGAATGGTTTGGATTGAGTTGCCATCCTAAGTAAAACAATTTTTTATGCTAGAAGTCTTAAAGATTATAGTTAGAATAGAATAACCCACATAATAACACAAACTGGAAGCTAGAATCATTTGGGGGTGGGGGAAAGCTATGTGGCCATATGCTGAAGAAAACTGCCTCAGGAGATGCTCAGGCAATGGTTGGTGGCATGTGGGAGGGCCAGGGGCCAAGAGAAGATGAAGGGTGGGGGGTGATCAAAGCCTCCTACCATGGGCTTATTGCCCCTGAAGCCTCTCCCAACACACACACACGCACATACGCACACACACACACCTCCTCTAAACTGTTACAATCTAAATATTTAGATTTAAATTAATTAAAATGATAGAAATTTAAAATTTCAGTTCTTTCATTGTACTAACCACCTGTAAGAGCTCACTATCCTTATGTGGCTTGTGGCCATTCTGCTGTGTGTTGCAGATAAAGAGAATGTTTCCACCATCACAGAAAGGTCTGTGGGTAATCCTCAGCAAACCCCACTGTGTCTCTTCCCCTAGACTGCTTGCCAACCTGGCATCACACTGTCCCTCCTTCCCCCATGGTGGTAGTCACATACCACACTCGTGACACTTACTTCGACTTCCTGCCTTACCTTGCCCATGCAGAGAGAGGGAATCAGACTGGGGGAAAGAAAAATACACAGTTTTAAAAATGAAAATTCTTTCGCTTCAGCATGAAAGTTACAGAAAGAACAGATGGCGCTTTTTAAAAAATGAAAATCTGGGATCAAAGAGAAGGAAGGAGCCAAGTGTGATTCTCAGGGCTGCTGTTGATTTTCCCTGACCACCTCAGCCAACTCAACATGATCGCTGTTGTTTCTGCTAAATACAACAAATGTCCTTAGTTTTAAGATTTGGGTTGCAGAGACAACTCTTACTTTTACATTCAATTGAAAAGGAAAGGCTTGTTTTTACAAACACATTTCATATGATTCTATGATTTCCCATCCTGCCTGCCTGCTGGCTGTTTTCTGTATGAGGCAGAACAGATAGCTTTGACCTTGGAGTCGCTCTGTGGGATTTTCTGCAGATGGCTTTCAATAATAAGGTGTTTGCTCATTTGTTTCTTAGGTTCTTTTATTTCAAAAATAAAAGTGCAGCCAAATTGACCCATGGGGAGAAAACAGATTAGGCAGAAAATAGCATCTCTCTATATTTCCTACTCTAACGCATTCTGATTCCACCCGTGAAATTGTCCCACCAGGATGCTGGCAATAACAGAACAGGCAAGCCAGGAGGAGGTCAGGCAGAGACCTGAGTGCTGGGCAGGCACCCGTGAAGGCCAGGAAAGTCAGCTGAGACTGAAAGGACAGCCCAAGGCCATGGGACTAGAGTGACCAGCAGCCATCAACCAGGAGGGCAGCCAGTCCCAGCTAGGCCAGTAGGATGGCAGGTGCCTTGAAGCCAGGCACAGACCACTTCCCCACCGGCCTCCAGGGGACCCTCAAGCCATAGGTGTTACCTGGGTATAGGTCCTGACCCAAGTCGAGGGAAAGAAAGAGCCAGAATCTTGTCATATCAGAGCTGAAGGGACTTTCAGGATCCTGTTCTGATGCCTCACATTCCTCCTCATTCTCCTCCCCCCCAGCAAGATAAACAACTCGTGTGCTTATTAAGCACAGAGGCTGGGACTAGAGCCATAGCTGCTGAAGTTTGGCCACCTAGGTATCTGATAAGCACCTCAGGTGACTCTGATCTCAGAATGTCTAACAAACACTCATCTATCAAGCAGTTGTCAGGCTGGGCCTCACAGAACCCTGAGGGCTCTCAAGCCTGTTTGAGGGCTACAGGAGGTTATAGTAAGAATGAGGGGGAAGAATTGAGTGTACAAAAACCCACCCTGCTGCAATCTGTATTATTTATTTATGTATGCATTATTTATTTCATTAACTGTATCATCCTATAAAATTATTCTAATTCCTGTTTTATGGGTGAGAAAAGTAAGGCTTGAGGATAAATAATTTGTTCAAGGTCACATAACTAGTAATAGGCAGAGTGGAATTTGAATGATGAAACTCCTTGCCATTATGTTATATTAACTTTGAAGAAGCTCTCCTTATGTTTGCTTTTTGTTATTGGGCACCTTAGAGTATTTAAACTATAAAATGGGTGTGTCTGCTAGTTAAGATGTGAACACACATATCTAGTCCTATCCCTGCTTTTAAACAAGAATCAAAGTCCCAGAGAGAATGTAAAGTTTGATGAGCTGACCCGAACAAGGCCAGGAGGTCCCCCAGTGGGTCAACAGGGGGAAGTGGTTCTGTACCAACCCAGCATTGTCTTCCAGCTTCTGCCTGAAGCCTGAAGGCCCAGACTGACTTCCTGAGGCCTGGAGGACTGCGTTTATTGAGAAAGAGTTATGGCTAGATCAGCTTCTAGAGACAGGTAGCCAAAAGAGAAAACAAAGATCATGGCTTATTGTGAATACATTTCTCCTCCTGTTACCACAGCTCCTCGAGTCTCTACTGCTGCTGCTGACTCATCTTCAATCCTGTTCTAATTAGTGTCCATGTGGCTTGGGACTTCGTGAAAGGGTCAAGTATTATCTTCTAGAGGAGGCTATATTTCAGGTGCTAGTGACTTATGTCTTTCCTGGGACTGGTTCATCAATCACTTAGAGATGTTTTGCAACTGAATGGCAAATGCATTTCTCAGAGCAGGGGCTCCACCCTAGTCCCAAGTGAATCTGGGCATCAGGAAAGGGCTTGGGGAGCAGCCAGCCCACCATCTAAAACCCACCATCTGTGACGGGAATGTGCTCGCTTCCGCTCCTGGGGGATGCGTATGTGGCAAGATGCCTGAGACTCCTGCTCCTGGAATATTTGGGTGTCTGTCTGCCTAGTGTCCCCTCTAAAGGGAGAAGAAAGTTTTTAGAAGTGACACACTCTTCACTGCACCTCCAAGTTGATTAATCTGTTGAGTGTCCAAGATCCAGTGTTTTTTCCAGGGCTGCTGTCAAAACTATTTTCCCCTATTGAGAAATCAATTTTCCTCACTTGGGTGAAATGACTTCACACCACATACACTTGCAGGAGACCTTCATGCTTTAGGGCGGCCTTCACAGGATGTGCCTCTTGACAGTTGCTCCCTGAGGGAGGGGCTTCCATTCACAGGGGGTTGACTCCTTTTATGGTCTCATGTGCCCCCAGGTTTTTTTTTTAAAGATCTACTTATTTGTGCTTACAGAACTGGGGTACAGGCCAGAGGTGCAGGGGTGGTGAGAGGATTCACCAGTGACAGGGTAGGGAGCAGAACAGGCCGATTGATGAAGTACACTGCTAAGAGGAGCAGTGGGAGGCAGGAGAGTCTGCCACGCCATGTGGTCACCTCCGGGACGGGGATCGAACCCATGCTGAAGTGGCTTTAGCTTCTTAGTGCTGTGCTTTAACCTGCTGCCCGGGCCCACCCCCAGGTTTTTAAAGATCCCCCAGGTTTTTAAAGAAGTCATTTCTAGCATGTAGCCCTTAAGCAGCTCTCCTCTTCACCTAGCAGATGGATCACAGACTACTTGTGCTTGTAGTTTTTAAAGTAGTAATATCCCTGACATATCTTAGCAGAAAGTTCTACACTAAGAAGATCTGACCCAGGAAATCAGAGACAAACACTGCAGTGCTACGTGTTGTCCTGGAGAAAGTCTGGGGAGACAGATGAGAATTTGGGAAGCGAGCAGTTGTTGGGGAGATAGCACACTAACCTTTTTATCCTCTTAGGGCTCTTTTTGGTTGTGTTTGAGAATTATATTGACATAAAACAAATATACAGATTTATTTTTTCCTGACACCGGAGCCCTCATACACCTTGGGGGATGGAGACACCTGTCTGCTTTTACATTAGGTTGAACAAGGAAGCAGTTGTGGAAAAGGGACTAAACTGTGGGGAAATAAGAGTTATTTTAATAAAGCCTGTTTGGATCCAAATCTCTTGATCTCAACTTCTTGTTCTTAATAAAATGTTGCTTTCCTTTTGGGTAGAGGAGGGACATCCTTCATAAGGGGATTTCAACTCCTGCTTTTAGGGGAAAGAAGGAAGGTCCTGGCATTCTTATATTTGCTGTTTTGTAAGTGCCTTTACTCAAAATAGTAAATATGCAAGAGCAGCATATTTTGGGAATTCATATTCTGAATTCCTTCACAAGGCAGCCTTGATGGTAGTTAAGAGCAGTCAGCTTCCAGGAAACCTGGATTTGGATCCTGGCTTGTTTACCAGCTGTGTCTCTGTGAACAAGTTCTTTTCTCTTCTCTTGGTGGCTTCATCTGAAAATAGAGCTCACTTCATGGAATTGTTAGAATTAAGTGTGGTAATGGCTATAAAATATTCAGAACTGTTCCTGGCACATAGTATATGCTCAGTAAATGTTATTTTCACCCCTTTTGGAGAAATAATAGTGATTTCCCGGGTTTAACATGAGGACCTGGACAGTGAGGTTTTGATTGGTCTTTGACTGTGAGTTCCCAACCACTTGGGTCCTCTGTTTTTCAGAGAAGTGGACAAATGGAATGAAGTACTCTACTTGCTATGAGGCATTGGGTGCCTAAAAGCAAGGCATCCAGGGAGCAGGTCGTTTACTCAGAGACGAAGCGCTCCTCAGTCCCCTGCCCACTTCATTCTGCTGCTGCAGAAAATATTTTTCAGTTAGAGAAAAGACCAATAAATTCACCTCCGCCTTATGGAGAGGACTTGCCAGTGTCCTTACAAGCTCTGCCTCACTCCAGCCTCCTCTTCCTTGGCCTCTCTGAACCCCTAAGGTAGAACATGTGCGTCTCTCTTTCAGTCTCCTCAAAAGGAAGATGAATGACTCTCAGATAAATACACTAACGGCAAGAATAATTAAATCTGGCAGTGTTTAAAGTAAAGCCCTGGCCTGATAGAGTCTTTCAACCCCCGTGGGTTTCTCATTCTTGGCCGGTGCAGAGTCCTTGAGTAGAAAGAAATAACACTCTTGGAGCTGTGCAATGAGGTGCAGTCAGCCATGTTGATGAACTGCAGGGAAAGTTCCCCAGCTAAAGCCTCCAAGGCTGTCCTTTGGGTTGGTGCAGCTGTCTAATAAAAGACCATTTTCGTAATCAGTGTTTGGTGAAAACGTACCATTTTCATTTATAGAAACAGTGCAGCCACCTGCTATTTAAAGGCCCCCTCCTCCTCTTCTTCCTCACCCCAGGACTGCATCTTCCAGCTCACTCCCTCAGCCAGCTGTGTCTTGTCAAATTTCCAATCTCCTCCCTCAGAAACATAAATCTGACCGCAACCCCATGCACGTTGCTTTTTATATTCTGTCTGGAGTCTGGGGTTATGGCCTCACCCATAAAAATAGCTTCAAGGATAATGGTCAACTGAGGAGGAACTAGGTGTACCCTTATCAAATGAAGAGTAAATAGATGATGAATCTCCTTCAGAGTCTCAACTCGCTGATTCACTCCCCACCCATTCCCACACAGCTCCGGCTGAGTCAAACATTGACAACTGAGAGGGCGGAGAGGCGAGAAGAAGAGAAGAAAATGCTGCAGGAGCAGAGGAGCCCAGAGTGAAAGGAGGGCTTCAGAGCAAACAAAAGGAAGAATGCAAAACAAAAAGACAGATGCAGCCAAATCTCAATTAGCCTAGGGAATGGCATGTTTGATTAAGAAAGTTTCTGGTTAACTGTGAATGGAGCCACATCTTAACCCTTCACTTAGGAACACTCTCTGCGTAGTGTTAGTTTACTTTCTTGTCTCCATCACAGATGGGAAAGATGGGATCTTCAGCATCTCAAAGGGCAGCAGATTGGACCTACACACTAATTGCATGGTAGAGAATATGAAAGGAGATGTCCAGCTGGGGTGAAATTTATGCTGAACTCCTGTGATGACCCTGCAAGATAAATCCCTGATATAAATGTGTTGGTTTTTTTTTTCCATGTTTTTCACTTATTTTAATCATGGATTGCTGAGGATTTTTGTTAAAGTTTATCTGTATAGTAAACATCTATTCAGTCTTCAAACTCAACTTGAATATCACCTCCTCTGTGAAGCCTTTCTGACTGTTCCTTCTCTCTTCAGGCCCTCCCAGTTACATCCCCTCACAGCTCTCCCAATAGTGAAATAGTCCTGTTTGGTATGATTGGGTAGGTTATTTTTGGGGTCTGGGAATATTCAAAACATTTTTTCCCATGTAAATTATGATAATAGCATTCTCACACCCCCAAAATAACCTACCCAATCATATCAAACAGGAATGTTCTATTTCCAATAGTGGGGGGAGTCTGTATTTCTCTCTCTGCTTAGAATATGTGTTTAAATAATTTGTTAACATGAGACAGAGAGTGGGTGGGTGACTGAGGGAGGGTTTCATTTATGTGCTTTCCTGTTAAGCCGAACTCCTTGTCGTAGTAATAAACTCCAATTGTGAACTCTCAGAAGTCAGAAAACAAGTCCTGTTTTACCATTGCACCACCAATTCATGGCCAGAAATAGGGAAAGGAAGGAGGGAGAGGGAGAAGAAATTCTATAAACAGAAAGAGTAGAGGGAGAGAAACCATTTATAGATAGGCTTGGTGATTTAATCTTAATTCTGAGGCTTATTCCATGTCCGTTTTGCTCTGATATGTAAAACAAAGTGCCTCTTACAATATTTGAGTTTTGAAACAACTCAGATATTTCTCTTTTCTATAAGCCAAGCCATTCCTTAAATGTGCTGTATGGGTGAGGGGTCAGATGGGAGTTTAGGGAAGATGATCAGTTAGCCGTTACTAGGAACCAAATTGACACTGTCAGATTATGGAAGTTTAATTTAAGGATAGATAGGTAGCCAACCAAGAGATAGATGGTCAATTTTACTCAACATTTGCAGAGTCTCTAATCCGTGAGCCATAACAGAAGAAAGTCACCAAAACAGTTCTTACTGGCTACAGCTTATTTCTGGGAATAGAAAATCAAAAGTGAACAAAAGAGGGCAAGACATTGGTCTTTTGTCCAGTCACACAGCCGTGGCTGAGTCCATCTCTGGACTAGAAAGCAGCTCTCGGACAGTCACTGACCGTTGAGCCACTCACAGTGGGGGACCACAGAAGGAGCAGCAGGGTTGTTATCTGGAGATCAGCTGCACCTGCCCAGAGTTCAGTGGAAACCCCACATCCTTCTCGTTCCTGGGCCTCTTCCCACTGCCTGGCCCTTAGTAAGCTCTGGCGGCATCATGTCCGCCTGGCTGTGATGTCAAGTCTAATTTTAGCCACCTGGTGATCCTTTCAGCAACCCTCAGAAAATGCCTAAGAGTTGCTTAAAAGTAAGTGGCAGCCTTTTCTGCTGTGTGTTTTACAGAGAAGGGGCTGTGTGGTGAAGGCCTCTGCAGCATTCCCGAAGCAGACGGCATGCACGTCGGCCTGCCAGGCCCGCGGCCTCCTCAGTCTGTGTGCATCAATTATATGTGCAGAGCTTTGCTGCAGGAGGCAGCCAGGAGACATAAGACACTTCCTTGTCCTTTGGACTCCAGGAGGACAAACTGCCCTTATTTCTCCTGTATTCTCAGTGTCTAACACAGAATCTAACAAAGGGTAGGTGGTAGCCGTTGCTCTCTGAATGAATATAATAATTCTATTTTCAGAATTCAATTACAACTGGTTATGTCTAGCCCATTATCTCTTTGCTTCTCGGTAGGGATGAGCTCACTGAATGTCTCTGCAGTCCCTAGCAACTCCCCTGTCACTCAGCTGCCACCATATCTCGGCAGGATGGCAGCTGTTCCTCTTGCCAGCAAGTCAGAGCACAGGGGTAATGCCCAGACCCACTTGGACCTGATTTATTTCACTCCTTCCTGCCTCTTCTTCACCTCCCTTCATCCTTTCTTCTGTCCCTCCTGGCAGTGTGAACTGTCACCTCCATTTGCCCCAGTCTGAGGGGTTCCTCAGCAAAGCTATGCACATTCATTGTTTGTTTCCCCCTTTTCCCTTGAGGAGTATTTAGTGACGTTTGTATGAGCCTAACCTGAATTAGACCTTGGGGTTACATCAGCAAGGAGGTGGAGCTTCCACCCCTCTGCAGGCTCACAGACTAAAGGGAAGGAGATACCGAGGTGGGATAATTGAAAGTAGCAAAGAGAGGCCTCTCAGTCAAGGGCAAGGGGAGGATGAGGTGAACTTAGGAAGGTTTCCATCAGAACCAGAAAATCTCACCAGCCATACATACCCTGTTCTGGGTATTTCCTTATAGATGAGGGGCCACTGACAGTAGCCTCTTCCCTGGTGTTATGGTGTTTCTGAGGTGTCGGGATTGAGAAAGGCTGACAGTGTCAGCTATGGTTCAACATTACACATGGAGGGTACAGGCCAGGCTTTGTTGGAAAGTGCTGAGTGGCTTCACTTGGGGTAGCAGAGCTTATTATAAAGCCAAACTCTTTTTGGTGTGTGTGTCCAGAGAAATTCTCTAGACTTGAACAAAGGGAGATGCCTGCTCACCCTGCTAGAAAGAGGATATGGCGGGAGAAGGAAAGTGAGGAAGAGGGAGGAAGGAGTGAAATTAATCAGGTCCAGGTGGGCCTGGGGCAGAACCCTGTGCTCTTGACTTGCTGGCATGAGGAGCTGAGGATCTGCTGCCGTCCTGCCGAGATGGTGGCAGCTGAGTGACAGGGGAGTTGCTGGGGACTGCAAGAGACCTTCAATGAACAGGAGTGAGAATGTTAATTGCATGTCCACCCTCCCGCTGCACCTTCCATCCTCTCCTCCACATCTGAAACACCAGTAGGAGGCAAGATATTGGCTCTAGCACCAGGCAGTGATCGGGTCAATTCCTTTCAGATTAAGTCTTAATTGAGACTTAATCTGGAGCCCAGATGGGATGGGAGGTCACTTGTGCCTTTTGGTGCTGCTACACAAAGGGACCAGGGAGAGATCCAAAGATAATGGCCCTCCTTCCCATATTGAACATGCTGCAGCACAGATGTCACCCCCTCTACAGTAGGCACCCATTAACTTTTCACTTTGGCTGGAGTACCTTTGCAATTTTTGTAGAATTTCTTCCTATCAGATGTTTTCTAGAATCTACTTCAATGTCAGTAGTATGTTCTCATGTATTCGGTAACTCATAGATTACTGATGTTTATGGATTTAATTATTAATTATTGATGATTTGCTAATAGTAACATGATTTATAGTGTCATCCTACTAAAATAGGGAGAGAAGATCTATACCAAAAGGAACAGCACAGCACCCACAACATCTTTCTCTTTTTAAAATATATTTAGTTATTGGAAGTGGAGGCAAAGTGAAGGAAAAGATTATGCCTAAATCATTAGGAATCAGGCTTAGCCACCAAGTCTAAAGCACAAAAGGATGGAATGAAGACATCCCTCCCTCCTTACATCCTCTACATTAAGACTAACATGCCATTTGGTGAAATTGTTGAAATTAGCTTTATAATGACAAGTTCAAGAATGACATGGTGAAGAAGAGGAGGAGGAAGAAGATTCCAGTTGTAATGATGAAATCTGGTGTTTGACCAAGTGTATGAGTGAGCTGACTGGTCACTGAAACCTTTTTATAACAGTTTTATAGCAACTGCCATATTGGATGGATTTGTAGCCATTGTTTAGACTGACTTGAGAAGGATTCTGGAGCTGTGTTCAGGGTCATCTGAAGACAATGCAATGATTAATTAGTGATTTCAGATGTTGTCAGGAAAAGGGGTGGAGAGCAAGCACTTCGGATACCATCATGTAGTGTACACTGTGGTTTGTTTATGTCTCCTCATTCCACAGGCGTTGAGTCACCTTAGCTGCTTTATTCTTAGGGAGACTTGTGAGAGCACTGTGAGAGCCATCACCTAGCTGCACTCCCTACTGTGGGCCAGGTGCTCTGCGACGTGTTCACATGTCAAATACGTCAAATGACTTTCTAAGAGTAACCTTGTGTCCCTGCTCCCACCTTCTGCTTCCTGTGGGGGCATAGTCAGATTTTTAGTGACAGGGCTGATGTCATGATGATTTCAAGTGATTTGGCCCAAAGGCAACACCTACTCTCTGAACAATATCCACGAAGACTTGACACAGTAACTCGAGTGAGTCACATTTTCCCCATGGATGTGATTTGCAGATGTCAGATGGAATCTCACCAGAAATGGGACTTCCAGAAAGCAGTAGATAGACTGCAGAGCAGCTTTCCCAGAAGAAGGGAGGCTTCGTATAGACCAGCAAGAGCTTTAGTCACACAAATACACAGAAAAATTTCTTTTACAGATGGGTTTGAACTCAGCCTGATGAGTTTGATGAAAGGAATCTTTTCCCCCCAAAATTATATCCACAAATACTGGCTCATTTGAATCTCCTAAAAGTAGAGATGGGTTGTGGATATGAGTCGCAATGATGTCATCCTACATTTTCTAGTTGAGAAAAGGGAGGGTGGGTGTTAGTGACGTGTACTCAGGACACATGGCTAGTGAGAGTGAGGTAGGACACAGGTGTTCGGATCACTCCTAGACAGTGCTCTCGCCACCTCATGCTACCTTTGCAGATGGTACATAGACCAGCTACATAGCAACCCTCTATTTTTCTGTCGGAGAAAAAATATTAAAAAAAAATAAGAAGGAAGACCAAAAGTTACATTAAGTAGACATGAAAAGTGCAACGATCTTATATTTCAATATAATTTAATACATTTAGTGTTCTTTAAAAGTGGAAAAACTGAGACAAAAAGAAATAGGAAAAGACACCCCGCATGTTATACCTGCTCATGACTGACGTGGAGTGACCAATTCTGTAGTGTGGCTGTTTGGAACATAAAAGTGTGGTTATGGTAAGCACACCATGATAAACAGAAATATGTGTGGTATGTCTCCTGGGACCTGGTGCCATTGAGGATAAAACTGAGCTGGAAACCAGGTCTTAACCTTGACTGAAAGCGAGAAAGTTGAATTCCTCTGATATTGTAATGTTTAACTTCCAGAATTAAGCTACTGCTCTGGCTTTAGCTTCCTCTTTATGATAATGAGCAGTAATGACTAAAGGCCACATGGATTACAAAGAAAGCAGGGTCAGGAAAAAGAAAACCCACAGCCAACGGGAGTCCTCAGTGCACGTGGGCATCACTTAGGAAACTTTGAGCCCATGTGCCAGGGCCCCATCCCAAAGCAACTGAATCAGAACTACCAGGGGTGGGACTCAGGTAGCAGTAATTCCCCCCACCCCCAACCTCCCAGGTATTTCTAAAGTGTGTTCAAGGTTAAGAAGTCTTGTTTAAGAGATTTGTTCAAATGGCTTATTTAGGAAATAATCAAAGTGAGATTGGGGTACGGCCAGGCAGTAACCTCCTGGAAAACAGATGACAAACAAAAGGTGGAGAGAACCGAAGAGGACAGATGGGAGGAAGTGGTGCTTGAAGTTAGTCTCTCTTTCACTGAACGTTGGAGGGACGGGCATAGTGGAGCCTTAAGGCACTTGGATGGAAAGTTTAGTGTAAGAACATCTTCCCTCCTTTCCTTAACTGATCTTTATTCCCGATGAAACATTTAGCAGGCTAGGCAGAGGGTGCTGAATCCTCTAATACATTAGCTTCTTGGTGCCACTTTTGCCCTTCCCAGAGCAATGTGGGAGGAATCTTACCTGAGGGAACACACTTGCTCCGTGTAGAATCTCACAGCTGCCATAGCAAGGGGTGTCCTGACAGTGGTGGAGACTGCCATACAGAAAGCCATGCGGGTCACTAGCATGGGTGCCAGACCCAGCTGGTCAGTGCAGAGGGCAGTTGGCAGTGGCCTGTTAGTGAGGGACTCAGACAGCAATGTGATAAGAATGGGGAGGGGGTAATCACCATTCCAAATGCCTTCTGAGACTAGTGAGGAAGAGGATTCTTTTTGTCAATGATCTGAATGAAGCTTTGAGGTTTCCCTTTAGATCTACAGAAATATCAACACCACGTCACTTGGTAATCTCTATCCAGCCCTCCTAATAGGGAGAAGCTCCCTGAGGGCTGCTCCTTCCTCATCTCTGTATCCCATAAAGTGTACAGTTTGGTGCTTACCTGGTGTGTAGTAGAAACTAAGAGACTGTCAGTGCAGTGAGCCATTCATTAAAATGCAGCTTGCTTTGTGCAAAGTGTTAGCGTTTCCCCTGGAAAGCAGGTGCCTTTTGTAGCTGGGTGGTGAAGACCAGTTGGAAACAGGCATTTCCATTCTTTCCAAGTCTGTTAAAAAATGGGGACAGGGAAGAGGAGCCATTCTGGGAATTATATTTAAGAGCTTAACAATTGTGAACTCTGAGGCAGAGGGTTGGGGGGGTGGGGGCACGTGATTGGATCTCACCCCACAGGACAGGTTCAGCACCTTGGGGTGGCAGCTGAGGATACAGCACCAGGTATCACTGCATCACTGCTTCCTAGAAAATGTAGCTTATAAATAATGCGATTTATTTTTTTTAGGCTGAATTTCTGGAAGGTCTGAGCCAGTCTGAAATTGGGTGTCCAAGTGGGCCTATAGTCTGGACCTTTCTATTGGTGAGAAAGCTGCTGTTTGCTCTGAAGCAGCAGGTACTGGTGGAGCTTTTGGAAGCCCTCTGGGAGCCTTGGAAAACTTGTCACTTTTTGAACAAAGCATCCTCCACACATACGCCTAAGAAACAGTTATTTGGAAGTTTATGTCTCCATTGCTCACTCTCGATTTTTATTTAGTTTGTTGCATATAAAAAATTTCCAGTCTACATCTCCCATGCTTTGATGTTCTGGATTAATCACATTCTGAGGTGGAGCTTGGAGCCTGGCCCAGACTAAACTGTCAGGGAGAGGACGTAGATATATTGGTCAGGGCAATTACAGGGATAGGTCAGGGCGTTAGAGGCCTTGGCTGTGAGTGCTGGCAATTAGGTTAAAGTCAGTTGGACAAATGGATTAGGGTTGGCTCCTTCAGACAAAGGGAAATAAAAGATGACTTTAATCAAGACTAAGTCACATTTCCCAGCCAGCAGCAATCATCCATGCCTGGGAATGTCTGTTCTAGGATACTAAAGTCCAGTTTGCCTCCAGTAGAAGGGACTCTGCCCCTCCTCGGATAGGAATATGTTCAAAAGATGGAGGCTAGGAGAGAAAATCTAGGTCAACCAGTTACTTCCTGAAAATTCCAGGAATGTGCGTGTGTGTGTGTGTGTGAGAGAGAGAAAGAGATGTGAAAGACTTTTCTCACCTGATCCAGAGGACTATTGAACCCCATTTATGAACATGAGCACTTTCAAGCAAGTCTGGTAGCTACCACCAAGAAATATGTATGGTTAATACAAGAGTTGGGTTCACTCTGGCTTGTTCACTTCTTTAGTCATCATCAGGGCCTGGCTTTACTGGTCCTCGACTTTTGTCATACTGGTCAAGAAACCTTCCAGATGAGGGTGGGGGCTGCAAGTGATTGACTCTCCTGCCATTTCTGATCCTCCTTTCCCTCTGAATAAGGGGACTTAGTCTGAGGGTTCTTCCGTATTTCTTTGATAGAAACACTAGGACCGTTAACAATCAACACTATTTATTCCTCTGGCTGGGGAAATCAGGGGAAACAAACTGTTCTCTAAAATTAAAGAAGAGTAAACAGACAAGTAACAGACAAGTAACTGAGAAGGAGAAAGTATTTGTACACTATATACCTGATTTGCACACCATATATCTGATAAGGGACTGAGTACAGAAGATCTACAAAGAGCTTATACAACTCCACAGAAAGAAAACAAACAACCTACTTTAAAAAAATGGGCAGAAGAACTAAGTAGGCACTTCTCCAAAGTGCCAATAGGCACTTGCAGATGGCCAACAGACATATGAAAATTTTCATCACAACTTATCATCAGAAAATGCAAATTAAAACCACAATGAGATACCACCTCACACCTGTGAGAATGGACCATATTTAAGAAAAAAAAAAAAAATCCACCAAGTGCTGGCAAGATGTGGAGAAAAGGGAGCCCTATTATACTGTTGGTGGGACTGCAGACTTGTCCAGCCCCTGTGAAAAGAAATGTGAAGATTTGTGAGAAGACTAAAAATGGATCTACCACATGACTCAGCGATTGCACTACTAAGTATTTATCCAAAGAGCACACAAATATTAATTAAAAAGGAAACCTGCAGTCCTGTGTTTATAGCATCACTCTTTACAATAGCCAAGATATGGAAACAATCTAAATGCCCCAGAATAGATGAGTCGATCAAGAAGATCTGGAATACTACTATGCAATGAAAAATGATGAACTCATGCCATTTGTGGCAACATGGATGGAGCTGGAAGGGATTATGCTAAGTAAAATAAGTCAGAAAGAGGAAGATAAATACCAGATGGTGTCACTTATATGTGGAATATAGAGAAACCAAACGGAGGATCAGACATAGATAACTAGACTGACCCCTGAAAGCAGACTGTAGAACTGAGGCATTTAGAAGAGGTAGAAGAGGGCTGGGAGAGAGGGAGAGGAGAGAACAGGGGGAAAAGAAGAATGTGATAGAGTATGGTGAAGGACTGTGGGCATTTTGATGGTGGGAACACTATGGAGCCCACATATGACAGGAGAAATCCTGTACTGCGAGAAAATAAACAGGGATGTTAAAAAAGATAGAATTTAAGAAGAGGCCAAAGTTTCTCAGGTCTTATACTTACACCGAAGGCAGAGTGGGAGTAGCAGGGGCGGGGGGCGAAGGAGGGAGGCAATCAAAATTGCTAATACCTGGGTCCTGATCCTCCCTGGTGGCGCAGCGGGTTAAAGCACAGCACAAAGAAGCTAAAGCCACTTCCGCATGAGTT
>NW_004567108.1:33643969-33650791 GCF_000260355.1 Condylura cristata | reverse complement strand
TAGAACTTCCAAGTTATGTTGAAGAGCAGTGGTGATAGTGGACACCCTTGTCTTGTTCCTGATCTCAAAGGAAAGGCTTTCAGCTTTTCTCCGTTGAGGATAATATTGGCTGTGGGCTTATCATAGATGGCTTTTATCATGTTGAGGTATGTTCCTTCTAAATAAATAAATCTTTTAAAAAAATTGTTAATACCTGGGTCCTACCCAGATATTTCTTATTGTCTAGGACTAGGCTCACGCATCACTATTTTTCCCCAGACTTCTTAGGTGATAATGATGTGTGGCTAGGGTTGAAAACTGATGTCAGGTCTTCATCCAAAAGGAAAATTTGTAGGTACATGTATCTATCCCATCCCTCTAGTAGGATTCTAAACTAGATTGTGAAGATAGTGCTCCATATTTTGTCATCTTCTCCCTTAGAGTTTTGGGCATAATAGTTGTTTCTTAGCTGTTAAATATAGATTCTTGGATGCATGGAGCAACAGGGTCATTCCCTTGAAAATCTCACCCACTTGAAGCAGTGGCTACGGTATTAAACGTGTTGGGAAGTTTAAGCCACATGAATCTGCCATGATTACACTCACTCAGCACTATGTGAAGTGTCTAGGTGGGAAACCCTCCAGACAGTGTAAAGTAGAAGGAGTCTAGGATGTTTTTTCTGTTTGGAGGGGGGTGGGAGTGGGAGATGAAGTCTCTGTTAAGTAAATAGAGAAGTCTTATTACAGATCATTTGTTTCTGTAACTTGATGGGGAGTATTAATTACCTCATTATGTAGTTTTCTTTAAAGGAGTTAGATTGTAGTGTCACTTGTCTAAATGCTTATTCAGAAGGATCCTCCGTAATTACTCAGTGGTACACCTTTATGATATTCATGTCCATGTACAGTCTGAGCGCTTCATTCTGATAAAGAAGAAAACTCAGAATGTCATGGAAACAGAGGTAAGCAAGAAGGCTAAGAGGGTAGAGTTGGGAATGAGACCTTTCACACAAGTGGCCTTTGCTAAACAGAGCTGTTGTCTGTGGATTGTATTTCCTAAATTGACCTAATAGAAGCAGAGAGAGACATTTCTATTTTAAAAAGTAATGAAAATAACAAGGAAAGGCTATGCATCAATAATTAAAAGACAGTGGAGCGTCACAATTAAGTGCTTAAAATACCCTGAAAAGTAAATTTTTTGCCTCCCTTCCCCATCTTTGTTCCTTTCTCTCTCTCTCTCTCACCTCCTTCCTTTCCTTCCAATTCACACTAATTGAGCTAAGAAGTAAAGTTCACAGTTTTCATATTCTCTCAAAGAAGCCATGACTTAACAATGGAACAATGGGAAATGGTGTGTGTGTGGGGGGGGTACCTGTGAGGAGGGGCTCCGGAGATGTGCCCCAGGGAAGGGGCCTGAAAAGGATGGGCTGCATCCCACAACTGGTTCTCCAGTCTGAAAGGTTATCTAAGCCATGCCAGCCACAGTGCCTCAAGGGTTCCTTACCTAGTCAGTAATTATAGGACCTTGAATAGCTGTAGTCTTTCTATTTCCAGACAGTGCTGGCAACCATAAGACAAGCAGCAAATTTTCTGTGTCATTATTACTCAGTACTCCCTTGTTTATAAGAACAGAAAATTGATAGCATAACTGATGTGAAAGTAACTTATTAATTAGCTCATGTAATTGAAATGTCCAGCGTATAGGCTTCAGGTAAGGCTGGGTATAGGGGCATGAATGACACCATTGGAGTACTCCAGCTTGGATCAGGGCTGATCCCCAGCTCATCCTGTGACCAGGGGTTGGATGCACTGATAGGCAAAGTCTGGGTTATCCCTGACATTGAAGGAGAGGTCAACTCAACCAATCTATTGAGAGTGGGGGGGGGAGGGAGTTTTTCCCAAAGGAAAATTTGGGGGCCAAGACCAGAAGAAGGGCATCAAACAAGAACAACTGAATGTGAAACAGATACCTCTACAAATCAGAAGTAGAAAAAATTTACTGTAGAAAAATATTCTCCAGTGATTTGACCACATAGATATCATGAACATATTTGCAGTCAACTATTTTTTCTGTTCCTTAGTCAAAAATCTCTACAATTTTATCCAGGGACTTAGATTCTGCTCTCCCTAGCTACATAGTAAACAAAGGTCAACTCCCTTCTTGAGGAGAGGGCAACCCTTCAAATGTTTGAAGATAGTACTCTTGTTCTTACCAAGTCTTCTCCTATAACTGTGCCTCAACTAGCTTGCTTCAAGACACCCTTTCATCCTGGATCATGGACATGATCCCCGTGGGGCTTGCTCTCACATAAGGGAATGGATTCTCTCTTGATATGTGATGTCTAGCTTAGACCTCAATCACTAAAGTGCCCGACTGCCATGTCTTGGAAACAGTTTTTACTGCTATGTCCTTACCCTACACACCACATTTTTTTTCACAGAGCCTATGATGATGTTTGCTCTCTTGGCAGCTCTGACCCACTGCTGGATCATACTGTACCTGAAGTCCACCCAGTCTGCTCAGGAGAACTTAGGTTCTCCCCATAACACCTTGCTTCCTCCATTTCATACCACTGAATTCCACACACTGAACTTCCATGCAGGATGTTATATATGAATTTTTCTTAACTTTTGGTTTGTCCAATTTTGTTTTTACTTTCGTTCCAACCTGCAGAGATCATGTAGTGCTTCCTCTGTCATTCACAGGTCAGTTCTTCTTGCCAAAGACATCAGTGGTAGTTGGTCCACAGACCCTCCCTAGCTTTGCCCAAGCAGATACATGACTGCACCAAGAGCTGCAGCACACATTTAAAGTGTCCCTCCAGAGTGTGTAATGATCAATGAATTTGAGCTTCTGGGTGGATAGCATTACCAGCTCTGGCATGTTCAAATTGTGCTCTTGGTCACTAGAGGAAAGGAGATGACTTTTAGACTGGAATTTCGCTGGAGATGTGGAGGGGTAGGAGTTTCTGGTATCAGTGTCCCATATATAAAACATGGAAGAGGAAAGGAAAGCCACTTTTGAGTGGCTCCTGGAGTAGAGGGTACAGATAAGGAAGAAACGGAAGCTCATGGCCATGACTCTGAGGACAGAAAGGTCAAGTAGGGAGGTTGCCCTTTCTTGGAGCCACTGAGGAGACTGCATTGCAAGGATTTGGGGGAAGAGGGTGATAGACTCAATTGCCTGGTTAGGAGTATCCCTGGCTGCTGAGCAGAGCAGCAGACTAGAGTTTAGACTAGAAGTGAAAGCCAGGTATCCAGGCATGATGGCAGTGGGGACGAGAACAGAGTAGAAGGCATGTGTTTTGGAAATAAACTCAGAGACTTGGCAGCTTTGTGTGTGTTTGGAGGATCAGTTTTGAAGAAAGGTATCTGATAGAGAATGGGAAAAAGAAAAGAAGGGGTGATTGATAATTCCGGAGTTTCAGACAAGGGGAAACTGCAATATGTTTGACCAAACTTGAAATCAGGAGGGAAAGCACTAAGTTTGGAATAAGAGAAACTGGAAAGGAAAAATTAGGTTTTAGGTGGGGCAGAGGTATTGGTGTGTTCCAAATGAAAAATGACAGGTGGTTAGAAAAGTGAAAGTGAGGTTTTTAGAGAGACTGGAATTGGAGGGGAGAATCTGGGCCATTTTCTATAGAAATTTGAGTTGGAATAACAGAATTGGTTGTACTTTGTGAGTGTGTAAAAGCTGAGGACTATGGACTGGTGGTTTGTGATCGGGAATGCATGCTGTAAGTGGAAATTTCTATTATTAACATCAGGCTTACATGTATAAGATAGGAGAAAAACAAGAACCAGTGAAGGAGAAAGAGAATGTAGGAGGAGACCTGAGATACTGCAGATCATAATAACCATAATTAGTCAGGATTCTTTTCTTTTTTAACAAGTGATAGAAACTCAATTCAAATTGGTTTAATTAAAAAAGGAGTATATGGGGCCCTCCCTGGTGGCGCAGCGGGTTAAAGCACTGCACTAAAAAGCTAAAGCCACTTCCGCATGAGTTCGATCCCCACCAGCCCCGCAGGAGATCCACACGGCGTGGCAGACCTCTCCTGACCCTCCCGCTGCTCCTGTCAGCAGTGTACTTCGTCGATCTGCCTGTTCTGCTCCCCGCTCTGTCTCTGGTGAAGCCTCTCACCCTCTGCATCTCTGGCCTGTACCCCAGTTCTGTATGAATAAATAAATAAATCTTAAAAAAAAAAAAAAAGGAGTATATGGGGCCCTCCCTGGTGGTGCAGCGGGTTAAAGCACAGCACTAAGAAGCTAAAGCCACTTCCACATGAGTTCGATTCCCGCCTGCCCCAGAGGTGACCACATGGCGTGGCAGACCTCTCCTGACCCACCCACTGCTCCTGTCAGCAGTGTACTTCGTAGATCTGCCTGTTCTGCTCCCCGCTCTGTCTCTGGTGAACCCTCTCACCCTCCGCATCTCTGGCCTTGTACCCCAGTTCTGTATGAATAAATAAATAAATCTTTAAAAAAAAAAGGAGTATATGGGTCTCATTGCTCATCTAAGTCCATCCTAGTCCATGCTGAGGTGCTTTCAGGACTCAATAACTTTGGGATGTTTTTATTCTTCCACCTTAGTCTGTTTTCCTGTGTTGGCTTGTGGGAACTTTCCCTTACAGTGACAAAACAGCTGTCAGAAGCTCCATTCTGTCTTCTCTGGCTGGAAGAGAAATTTCCCTCACACATTTCCAGCAGGAGTTCCCAGTTGGTCTGACGGACTGACTGGCAGGTTGCCATGATATACCCATGTCGAAATTGATCTTTGGGGCTGTGGGATTGTTATGCTCTGACCTTTAGAATTAAGTTTACATTTATCTCTGGAATTGAATGTTAACATCCAAACCGCATGGATTATGATTGAGCAGGGGTTCCTAGAGGAAAATTAGGGTGCCGTTCCCAGTAAAAGGTGGAGTGGAGACAGCAAAAACAACAACTATCATTGATACTGAGGGGAGGTTGTCAGATGATGGCAGTCAGTAGAGTCAAATGACCCAGAGTTGAAGAAGATGGGATGGCAGCAGGCACAGTGTTCTCTAGACACGTGGCCGAGTCATTGTTTCTTTACAAGATAAGAAACAGCAGAGGAAAACAGATTTTAAAGGGTGAAGAAGTGAGGGGGAGTAGAAATGCCATATAGGCACGGACTTAGTATACTGAAGAAATCTCTCAGTGGAGGAAAGCTAAGACTAGTTCTAACCTAGTTCTGTGCTAGGTGTTAGAGGCCTGACTTGATTAATGCTCCATTTGTGCTCTCAGAAGCTCAAAACATGGAAAGGAAGATTAAGAGTTGTAAATGAATTAAGTATATGGGGAAGGAATACTGAGTGGGAAGGTACACCAGTGAGAGCCTGATTTTAGGTCAGAGTTACCACAAAAGAATGATGAAATCTCTTCAACAGGATCAGGGAAGGCTTTTCAGGGTAAGTGACACATAGCTGAGTTTTGTGGGATGAATAGGAGTTTGCTTTAGAAAACAAAATAGAAAAAGAAGTATCAGGCAAAGGCAAACATTCTTTAAGAGTTTCCTGGGTATGTCTTGCTATAGTGATAACTGCTGAGACCAGAAGGCAGGTGGAGAAAGGCCAAGGATTGGGAACAGTGAAAGGTTTTTTAATCAAAGCAAGATGTCAAATTAGCATATTAGCAGAATCTCTGAGGGCCTAAGCAGACCTTCTATTAAGGGGAAGGATGTCCAATAGGAATTCTGCAGAGTTTTATAGACTATACCCCCTACTCCAGTGATCGGAAACTACAACTCCCAGCAGTACCAAGGAGAGAACTACAAGGACCCAAGGGCA
This sequence comes from Condylura cristata, assembly GCF_000260355.1. NCBI lineage: Eukaryota > Metazoa > Chordata > Mammalia > Eulipotyphla > Talpidae > Condylura > Condylura cristata. The sequence continues at coordinate 33,645,000 of NW_004567108.1, read as the reverse complement.
GAGCTAAGCAGGCAGTCTGGGGCTTTGGGGGATAAGTAGGGAGCCATTTTCAACGACCCTCTCACTCAGGCAATGGCTCTCGAGACCGTGTGACTGGGGGCTATCAGGTTGTTACCAGAGCTCCAAGTCAGCGGAGCCTGTAAGTTATTCTAGTTACCTTGTGTCTCTCTCTCTCTTTCCCTGGGTTGTTCCTTTTCCTTTCCCCCTTTTGTAAATAAACCCATTATTGACCCTTTTGTGTGTGCCTGCAGTCCAACTAAATTTTAAGCGTGTGGGTGACGACCCACAGACAGGCAGCCCAGTTCACACTGGGCTACCCTGTAACACTTCCACTGAGGAAGATATACAGATGTCCAACAGACACATGAAAAGGTCTTCTACATCACTCATCACGAGAGAAATGCAAATCAGAACCACAGTGGGAAGGAGTGACCACAGGGGAGAGGGTGAAGGATGGTCATGAGCAGGGAGCCCTCATAAAACTGGAGTGATTATTGGATGGGGGGTGAGAAAGAGGGCAACATTGAAGACAGGTGATGGGGCAGTGAGCCCTGTAAACACACCAACGGTGCAGGTGGGAAGCAGTAGTAACATGAAAGAGGTTTTCAGAGAGGCAGTGAGAGGTAGGCAAAGACAGGCTAGGACTGAGTGGGAACAGAAAGGCAGAATATGGACAATAACTTATTGAGCAGGACAGAAGAACAGGTCTCCAGAGACCTTTAATTTTCTCAGTTAAGAAAGCATTAATATCACCAGTTAGGAGTGACAGGGCTTCAGATGTTTCTGTAGGAGAAATAAGAAGAGTAACAGAACCAGTCAATCATGGAACCATGACAGTGCCACCCCTCCATGGCTGTGGTCTCTCCTGCCATTTGCTTTGTGTAGAACTTCATTTACCATGCCAGTGCTGCCTGGGTTGTCAGACCTTGGGCATCCTGACAGCTGCTTCAAACTCACCCAGCCCAGCATCTGATAAAGTCTGGAGTGAGACTTCATATAGGAAATGCATCTTAACCCCACCTTCAACAGCC
>NW_004567108.1:33641581-33643274 GCF_000260355.1 Condylura cristata | reverse complement strand
AAAAAAAAAAAAACTAGTGCAACTGAGGATAAGCAGACTTCTGAAATTGCATGGTCATTCAAAAGGCAAGGCATGAAAATGGGGAGGAAAAAAACGAGTGATAATGGAAAGGCAACTGTTACCTTAAAAAAATTGCAGCAGCTTGCTGCAGCACTGCCCTCTGCTGGTTGCAATGGGACCTGTAGCTGTAGGCAACAGCATCCTTGGCTTCTTGACCAGATTCTGGAGAGGTCACGTCATGAACTAGCATTAAGCCCACATTCATGACTCCCTGCATGTAAGCAGAGACTTAGGCATTAGACTTAGAGATTTTCCAGTTAACTGGATAAAATAAAACTGTCCAGGGAAATGCTAAGACCCTGAAAAAGTTTCCTTGGAAAGTATTTTGTTGTTTGTATAATGGACATAGCTGTGCTGTTAATAATAATGATTAACAGTTATTGAGCATTTGTCACTGTTGGCACCTGTGACATTATTATATCAGTTAGCTAACTTTCACAACAACCCACTAAAGTAAGAACTAGCTGTTTTTTCCAGTAACTACCTTAGTGGAGAGGAAACAGATATAAAACATGGCAAAGGTCCCCAAACCTTGGCAGAGCAAGGAATTAAACTTACAGCTATTCTGCAGTCCTTCCATTAAGGTCACACCAGTTGCTTTATCACATATACCATAAAAGCATAATTGTTCATATGTAGATGTGTCTTTTGCACATATGCCATAGTCTCACAAAGTTTGTTGGGGTTGGGTCCTTCTTCTTCCATGTGCTTGATCTACCAGTTCAGGCCCCTTCCACTTGTGGTCCCTGTTAACTGGGTCTGGTCACCTTCATATACATCTAGGTAGCCTGAGGAGAAAGTGCCCCTGCTTCTTAACAGCTATTGCTCACACTCCCATGGCAAGAACTAAGCGCACCGCCACACTTACATGTCAAGGAGCCTAGGGCATGTAGTCTCTGCCGGGTCTGCCAGCTCTGACCATGGGTGGGCGTTTGGGTGGTCATCAGGCCATCTTTTACCCCCTCTACTAATGATGGTGAGGTGGTTCATGACGCAGGTCACACCTTGTCAAAGAGAACAAAGGAAATTGATTATTAACCCAGAAGAGTTTCACAGCAAGACCTGGGAACAGGGTCTTTGGCAATAAAACATCTGTATTTTCCTGCCATCAGTGCTCTTTCACACTTATTATCTCATTTAATCCTCACAACTCCCAGTGAGGAGGGTTACATACTTTTAGTTCACTCACAAGGAAGTAAGGTGAGGCTGTCAGATGGCTTGCCCAGATTTCTGCAATTTAGTGGGATTCAGTGTGTCCTTATTGCCAGACCTGGGAAGCAGTGAGTGCTGCTATGCTTAGAGAAGGCGTAGGTGAGGGGAGAGATGGGGCGGGACCATGAGCGGACACAGGTGATGGTCTCCATGGTCTGCACAGGGGTTGCCCGCCCTGGTGATGCTCCTGTCTCCACCAGGGATTCTGAAATTATAAGACATTGGTTGCATGGACAGAAGGGAGTGATAAATGAAGCTGCTGCAGGGATGACAAAGTTCTCAAATTTTTCCCACATTTCCTACCTTTACCAAATATCAGAGAACCATGATCTACACTTCACAATTTCCACTGCAGATTTCACTTACCTTTGACAGTCATTTTATTATTATTATTATTTTTAAAGATTTATTTATTTATGCA
>NW_004567108.1:33554947-33641481 GCF_000260355.1 Condylura cristata | reverse complement strand
GGCAGCGAGAGGCTTCACCAGAGACAGAGTGGGGAGCAGAACAGGCAGATCAACGAAGTACACTGCTGAGGGGAGCAGCGGGCGGGTCTGGAGAGGTCTGCCACGCCATGTGGTCTCCTCCGGGGCAGGCGGGAATTGATCTCATGTGGAAGTGGCTTTAGCTTCTCAGTGCTGTGCTTTAACCCGCTGCGCCACCAGGGAGGGCCCATTTTATTATTTTTTTTTAAGAGTATTTTTTTTCTTTCTGGGAGGTTTAATTTTTGGGGGGTGGGAGACGAGGTCTTCATTCCCTTCCACTTACCCCCTCCATTTAGATTTATTAGGGTCTATATAACAATCTAGTAATTAAGAAACCCTATCATTATTTTAATTCTCACCAAGCTTTCATTTATGTGCTAGTTTAAACATTTAGTTTGATCTTTTCACTATGAAAATATACAACGGAGTGAGTATTGACATTTAAATATACAACAGAGCCAGAATCGACATTCTCCAAATTGCTTTCTGTCATTCCTTCCTAAATTCATTCATTTATTAATTTCAGAGAATAGAGTTTTACCTTCAACATTTGCAAACGTTTGATTAAGGCACCGAATATGTTTTATTGTGAAATATTCCATGTGCACTTAAAAACGGTGTGTATTTTGCTGTTGTTAAGTGTTCTCTAAATATTGTTCAGGTCTAATTGATAGCATTATTCAGGTGTTCTGAATGTTATTGACATTCTGTTCACTTGTTCTATGGTTTACTGAGAGAAGAGTGTTGAAATCTTAATCATAATTCTGGATTTCTCGTTTTCTCTGTTTTTTCAGTTTTTGCTTCACATATTTTGAACTTCTGTTATTAGTAGAATACATTTAATTGACACCTTTTTATGAAATGTTCCTCTTTAGAGCTGAAATTTTGCTTGCTCTGAAATTTCCTTTGAATGTAGCCACTGCAGCATAATATTTTTAATCCATTTTTTAAAAAAATTGACTTATCTCTGTCTTTATTTAGATACTTTAAAAACATTTTTTTATATATACAAATGCTGGATATAAGTCTTATCACCAGATATAAAGTAAAAAGCAGAGCAGGCTGACCTACTAAATGAAATACACTGATGAGGGTGACATAGGTGAGATCTGCGGTGTCATGTGGGTCACCTCCCTGGCCAGGGATTGAACTCGTGCTAAAGTGGCTAGCTTGATAGCAATGAGATTTAGCCTTTGTGCCACGAGGAAGGCCCCTAAAGTAGATATTTTATATTCTGTTTTCTGCTATAGTTTTTGTCATTCTGTTTTCTATTTCATGTCTTTTAAAAAATTACTTGAGGCCCTCCCTGGTGGCACAGCAGGTTAAAGCGCAGCACTGAGAAACTAAAGCCACTTCTGCATGAGTTTGATTCCCGCCTGCCCCGGAGGAGACCACATGGCATGGCAGACCTCTCCTGACCTGCCCGCTGCTCCCCTCAGCAGTGTACTTTGTCCATCTGCCTGTTCTGCTCCCCCACTCTGTCTATGGTGAAACCTCTCGCTGCCCCTGAGCCTTTGGACTGTACCCCAGTTCTGTATGCACAAATAAATAAATCTTTAAAAAAAAAATTACTTGAACATTTAATATTACTTAATTTATACTTGAATAGTCCATTTTAACTTGTCTACTTTTTGGCCATATCTGTTTTTAATTTTATTTTTATTAAAATTATTTTAATTTAATTTAGTTTAGTATGAAGGTGAATTTAGGAGTTACAATATGCATACCTAAACGTTCACAATCTGCTGAGACAGAATTTCACCATTTCAAGTGGAATTTAGAGCTCTGACAACCTTACTGTTCTTTATTTCTCTCTTCATGTTATAGCTGTCAATATAGTAGATCTGCATCCATGGGAATTTGTACAATTTTATGGTTGTTGCACTCAAAAGTTTAACATATTTTAAGTAACTGAAAGGTGAGAAATAGTACTTATTAACTTAGGTATTTAGCATATCTGTTGCTCTTCATTTCCTAAGCACTAAGTTTTCCTCTGATAGCATCTCCCTTCTGCCTGAAGAATTTCTTTTTGCATTTTTTTCAGAAGCAAGTCTGGCAGTAATCCTTTTTGTTCTCCTTCATGACTGAAGACTTCACCAGGACAATGGCTAGAGCCCAAAACACAGAGAAAAAAGGTGGGGCTTGGGGTGGGTGGGACCCTGGAAATTCACCTTCATGTATTGCTTCTTTACATTTTGATTTCCCTTTTCAATCTGCTTATTTTCTTTACTTTTTCAAAACTTTGTATTTTGCCTTATTTCCTGTGTACTTAGTTATCATCATTGCAGTAGTCTGTAATAGTCTTACTTTATCAAAGCCCATCTGTGTTTTTCTCTTTAGCTAACTTATTTAGAAGAAAACTTAGACTCTTTCTTTGTTTTGAGATTATTTTCTAATATAAGTATCTAAAGCTATGCATTTCATTTAAGATTCTGCTTTGTTTGCATCCAACAAATTTTAATATATCTTCATATATTTACATATACCATATTTTTAATGTATTTCATAATTTTTCAGCTGAAAATATCTTCTGATTATCCTTTTAATTTCTTCTTTGACTCATGGCTAGTTAGAAGTACATAGTTTAATTCCTAAATATTTAGAGCTTCTTTTTCTATCTTCTTTGTTACTGATTTCTAATTTAATTCTGGTGTGATTGTAGAACAAATTAAGTATAATTTCTATCTTATAAAATGTGTCAAACTTATTATATGGCCCAATTTAATTGTCAGTAAGTTGAATATTTATGTGTATTTAAAAAGGAGATGACCTACCTTTTTGGATATGATGTTCTATAAAAGCTCATTTGGGCAAGTTGGTTTGATCTTCTATATCAATACTCATTTCCTACTTACTTATTCTGTCAATTACAGAAAAAGAAATGTTGAGAATCTGTATATTTTTCAGTTTTGCTAGTTTTTGCTATCAAGTTGATCTCTGTTCCTTCTTTTTATCTTTTGTTACCCTTTTTAGAGTTATTGAGTTTTTTAATACTTATTTCATAATGTCTCCTCTGATGGCTTATTATATATAAAACTAGCAAAACTGAAAAATATACATATATTTGAATCTGTTTTTAGGTGTGTACACATGTAGAGTCATGTCTTTTTGAGGACTTGACCATTTTATTATTGTGAAATGTCACTTTTATCTTTGAAAATAATTGTTGTCTTGAAATCTACTTCATCTTGATATGAAAGTTGGCTTCCTTCTGATTTTATCAGTAGTTTTCCTAACACATCTTTTCCCATCCCTACTTTTAATTACTCTAGTAACAACTAGAGAAAGTAGCTGTATTTAATGTGGGTTTTCTAGATGACATTTTTGGGGATTGCCTAGTATGATAATCTGTCTTTTATTTCAAGCATTTGACCATTTTTAGTTTTACACAGTGTTATAAAGTTACATTTTATTTAAAGTAACTATTAATTGAGTTGGATTAGGTTTAAATGTAATCATTTGCTATTGCTTCCTTTTTGTCCCAGTTGATCTCTGTTCCTGCTTTTCATCTTTTCTTACCCTTTTTAGAGTTACTGAGTTTTTTTTTTTTAATATTTCGTTCATAATGTCTCCTGTGCTGGCTTATTACAAATTCTAGTGCTCTTTATTCCTTTGTGCAGATCCAAATTTCTATCTGGTATTATTTCTTTCAGCTTGAAAAACATCCTCTTTCATTTCTTTTAGTGCAACTCTGTTGGCAGTGAATCTACCCGGTTTTTTGTTTGCCTGAAAATGTTAATATTTTTGTCGTTACTTTTGAAGAACATTTTTACTGGATATAAATTCTAGCTTTCTTTTTCTTTCAGCACCATAGACATAATTAATTTTTCCTTTTGGCTTCCATTGTTTCTAATGAGAAGGCAGTATTTTTCTTTGTCTTTCCATATGTAATTTGTTTATTTTCTGTTCTGGCTGCCTTTAAGATTTTATCTTTGTTATTTGTTTCCAGTAATTTGATTATGATGTATTTTTGTGTGGTTTGTCTGTATTTTGCTTGGGTTTTGCTGAAATTTCTTGGATCTATGAGTATATAGTCTTAATTGAATTTAAGAGAGTTTTGGTCATTCTTTCTTTCCATTCTATTTCTGAGAAATAAATAGCAAGACTAGCTTAACTTAAGGAGTAGTTAATATGTTTTTTTAATGTCATGACACATGTCATAATAATGTTATGAACAGTATTTTATTTTTACATTTTTAAAATCTTATTTTGCTTTTCTAAGTAGCATTTTAAAGTTTTCTTCATATAGATCTTAAGTATTTCTTATTATATTTATTCCCAGATATTTTTATTATGGCTGTTATAAATGAGTTTACTTTGTTATTATGTAGCTTTTTTGAAATAGAAGACCAGTGATTTCTTTTTATAAATTAAACTTGTTATTGTTTCCCATTTTTTTGCTTATATTTTGCAGAGGTATATGGTAATGTCAGAATTGCCTGAGCTTGTGAATTTCCTTTTTTATAATATCCTGCTATTGTTTGTGTTCTTTTACTTTTTCTCCTTTTGAATATTTTAAACATTCACTTAAAAATCTTTTCATTTTTTCCTATTATCTATAGTTTATGAGATATAAAGTTTTTCAACTACTTTATCTGTTGGCTGTATTTCAACAAAATGCCTTTGTTTGTGTATTTAGAGACATTTACCATGACTTCATCTCCAATAGACACTGTTTCCCATAAAGCAAATGTGTCTGTGCTGTGTAGGCATCTGATTCATTTGGTTGACATTTGCTTTGTGGGGTCCATTCTTGGATACCTTTGTATTTATTTTTTGACTATCATTTCCTTGTGGTTTAAAGAAAGTTTTGCTAAACACCCACATATGGGACAATTTTGGAAGTTTGATTTCTGGAGGGCTACTCTTTTACCACCCACAGTGTTGGGCAGATGGTCAGCTTCCTGCTGTATCCTAAGACCATGGGCAGAATTTTCTAGTCCCTCATTTTATGGAAGGAGCAGCTCTTACCACCTTTTAGTTTTTTTGTTTTTTTTTTTCAATGAGGTAAGTTTCTGCTTCTTATCACCTATAAACACAAGGCCTAATTCTCTCTCTTTGATCTTAACATTCAATTCATGCCAGCTCTAATGTCTTGCTGGACCATTTATTTTTAGCATCTACTCAACTTTTTGGGTTTGAGTTTCTACCTGGAAATTTTCCTACCTTAATTTTGGTTTTGGCTTTAACAATGACAAAACAATGATGACCGTTTATTGATGTTGTTATATTTTATATGGAATCAATATGGTCTTGGAGCATAAGAAACTTCCAATACCAGATCAGTCTGTGCCTTGACACATCAGGGATCCTGATGACCATTAAATTCTAACATATATCTTTTCCTTTCATTGAAAGGATATACTGAGAATTCCTTAGCCCTTGGGAAGTAAATGATTCCAATTGTGCATGCAGCTGTTTTCACCAATACCCCCTTATCTGCTCTCTTCTATGCAAACATCTGTTGAACTTATATGTTGTCCCAGGAACTTTTGTTGTGTGGCATATAAGACTTAATAAAGTGAAGTTGCATACTTATAAGACTATTGTCCAGTAGCAGGGGATGCTTTTAAATGCATTATGTTAAAATATAAAACAGAGATAGAATCAGTTTGTGTTTGTGTATGAAGCAGACAACCTTGTTCTTTTCTGTCTTTGTATTTTATTTATCTTAGGAATAAAAATGAAACATGGGAAGGTAGACAACAGGAGATGGGGGGAGAGAGTGTTATAATTGGGTCAGGACCCTTGGCTGCTAGTTATTGTCTCTAATCCACCACTACAGTTGCTCTTCAAACTATCCATCTGACCTTTCAATGCAGCAAGTCTGAGGGTGGGGGGCCCACGTACCTGCATATTTAGAAGATTACTACAGTTTGCATTCAAAACTGATTATGACCTGGAAGGTATCATTTTAACCCTCATCCCTTCTGTGTCTCAGTATTCTCAACTGTAAATGATACAGCTAATTTCCAGATCTAGAATTCTATCTTAACACATAATAGTTGTCCACGCATTATTTTTGCAGTGGCTCTTATTATTTTTGATAATAATACTTTTGTATAATATCACAACTTCTAAGTTAAAGTGGTATTTTTCCAGAGAGAAAAGTGTTCACGAACTCAGATGACAAGCAGGCTCATTTTTCTATCATCCAGTGTTGTAATGTATTTTCCAAACACTAAGTAATGGTATTTGATGTAACAGCTTTTCCAGTCAGATGACCTGCCTTTACACACTGTACCAAAAGTACGGGGCTGAGCTTTATGATCTGTGGAATCTGCCTTACTGCTTTCCAGTCACACCTCGGGGGTGTGTGTGTGGAAGCAGAAGAGTGTGAACAGTAATTGTTTGTGAACCCACTTGGAAAATTACCAAGAGGTGCGCAGAGGCCAAGGTTCCAAATGTTTCTCATTAATTACCTTCAAAACAATCTCTCATCCTAAAAAACCCAATTAGGGAGCAACACATGGCTTTGAAAATCTTGGTGGTAAATTTTCTGATGTACTGGTTTTCATTTCAGGAATGAGTGTAGTGCAAAGGGAAAAATGTGGACGCTGAAGCAGCCAAACTGGCGTCAGATTCTAGTACTTCCCAGCTTTGTGACAACTTATTCCACCACTTTGTGCCACTCAAGTTTCCTCATCTTAAATGTGGAGATGGGATAATAATGGCACCTCCCTCAGAGAGCCATTGTACAGACTAAATCAGTTAATACATAAACAACAACACATTGAACAGTGCCTGGAACTTGCAGATACTTAAGAAGTCATAGCTTTTAGTTGTCCCAAGACAAATATTTAATCCATAGAGATAAACGGTAAAGAAAGTTGGGGCAAACCTCAGGCGTACAGGGATGGCATTTGGGGCTGGGCTGGCCTGTGTGGAATCTCACACACATGGCACTGCTGGTCCTTCTGCCCGGCCTGTGGCACCAGCCCACCTCTGAGTGACGAAGTTAGTAAGAGCTGTTTTGAGGATTCCACACACCTAACCACAGGACATGGGTTCATTCAGCTGAGGGCTGTCTTTCCCTATATCAGCTTTGCATCGCTTTACTTTTAGTATGTTCCTCATTGTCCTAGCTCTTTTTCTTTTCCTTCTTTCTCTCTCTCCTCCTCCTCCCCTAGACTGCTCTTCAAGCTCATCTACAGGCATTCCTCAAGACTTGTGGCCCCTTGAGCTACTCTGATGTGAATCCCTGACCCTTTTCCTGGCCCGTGGTTCTAGCCACACTCAGCCAAAGTGATGCCTATTCCACCTGTTCCTCCAAGGAGATAGTAGGACATGCCTGAGAATGAGCCTTCTGGGTTTCAAACAAAAGTCACCCTGACTAGAAGGGATGGCAAATGCTTATGTTTGTTATTCTCCTTACAAATTCTTTTCTCACACAAATTTTGCTCAGGGCAGCTTTAGGAATGCAGGCGTGCCAAGCTGGCTTCACCTTTTATTAACTGGGACTGGGAAGTCAAGTCAATTTTGGTTTTAATTAAGAGAACATAAGGACTGGGGTAAGATGTGAGGAAGAAGCAGGAGCAAAGTAAAGAGATTAAAGCCATGCTTTGTTCTCCTTGGAACATTTGATGTTTGAGAGTATTGAGTTATTGAGTTCTCCTCATTATCTCTAAGGAGGAAGAGAACAAAACCAATCAAATGAGGGCAAATGGACTAATTGGTCTTCTTTAATGAGTTCTTCTTAGCAACTGGTTTCTATGAGGTTGAGGAGTAGTGTGAGTAGAAAGAGCAAGGGACTCTCATTTTTCATTTTAATGGTTGTTGTGGAACTCTGAAAATGCAAACGTGTCAACTCTCACATACCCCTACTTTGATGTAAACATTTCCCTACATAAAATTATGTGTACCAACGGCAAATGCTAGAGAAATATGAAGTGAATGAGAAACTAGGGGCACCACTGGGTTTCTCTAGAGCTGCTGTAATAAAACACCACTTACAGATGGCTTAGAACAAGAGACGTTTGTTGTCTCATAGTTCTAGAGGTTTAGAAATCCAAAATCAAGGTGTCTGTGAGGTCTTACTTCCTTGGGAAGCTCTAACAAGGGATCTCCCTGGGCCTGTCTCCTCACTCCTGGTAGTTCCCTGCCTGGAGGCAGTGCAAGTCAAGGCCCCATGTGGCGTGGCCCACGTGCAGACTCACCCCAAATGTGCTCATTTTATATCAGTACCAGTCATGTTGGATCAGGAGCCTGCCCTTCTCCAGTCTGACCTCATCTTCACAAATTAGCTGCAACAACTCTATTTCCAAATATGGTTACATTCTGAGATACTGGGGGTTAAGGCGACATATGAATTTGGTGTGACCCAATTCAGCTCATCATTGCCCCAGCTATATCCTATAAACTTGAATCTACAAAACCGACCCTTCTTTGCCCAGCCCAGCCGGCGGCTTACAGCTGCACAATTGCTAGAACTGCTCTGGTGCGAGTTCTGTGGGTGCTGAACAGGAGGCTCGAGATGTGGGCAGGAGTTGATTTGGAGGCCCTGTAAGCGTTTTGTACTTCATCTTGAGAGCAGTGAAAAACTCTTGCATGTTTATAAACAGGAGGAGGGTGATCACACTCTAGAAAGATTTCTCCAACTATAATGTTGAGAAACCAAATGAGGGTGTTTGTCATGCAAGTGACAGAGTTGGCCTGAACCTCAATAATGGCAGTGGGAGTAGAGGGAAGATGAGTTAGAGAGATGTCTGTGATTTATGTATCAGGGTGCCCAGAAACTAAAAACGTGTTTTATTTTAGAAAGGGAATTGCTATTTGGGAATTGTTGTAAAAGAGAACTGTCATTTGAGTTTCTGGAGATGGACATTTTAATTAAATTTGGAACAGAATTTCTTGTTTTCAGGGAAAACACCAGATAAACTCTCTGTCTACACCAAAATAAAGTAAGTTCTTGGAACAAATGGTGAAGATATCATAAATGTGATTATGACAGCTACAGAGTGAGATGCTAAGTGGTGAAGAATTAGAGAAACTTTCTTGAAGTAAGGCTTTAGATTGAATTACTGTATCCCCCATGTATTGTAGTCTTATTGTTCCTGTAACAAACTACCACAAATTTAGTGGCTTAAAGCAATACAAGTTTATCATCCTATTGGACCCTAAGCCACAATTCTGACACCGGGCTAACATCAAGGCCTTGGCAACTCAGTGTTTCTTTCTGGAGGCTGTAAAGTTCTTCTCTCCATTTCTAAGGCCATTTACCTTCCTTGGTTCCCGTCTCTTCTTCTGTCTCTAAAGCCAATACCATAACTAATCTAGGTTAATTTCCCTATCAAAAATCAGCTGATTAGCAAGTTTAATTCCTTCTGAAATCTTAATTCTCTTTTGCCATGTAACCTCAAGTATTCAAAGGCCCTGTGATTAGTCTTGTTGGGGTAAGGAAGCCTGGTAGGTGCTAGACAGGGCCTTGAGGATGGGGTTTAGGGTCTGTGAGCCTCAGAAGGTACACAGCAATCCACTTCTCTTCAGGAAGCAGGGCCATCTGTCTTAGACTGAGGAGTTCAATCGTGAGGAGTGATGGGGTGTGGGTTGTGGGGAAGGTGTCATATGCCCACTTACAGTGAAGCTGTATGTGTAAACAAGCACATTCCAAGGGAGTGTGAGTGAACCAGAGGCTTGGACTACAGTGGTGGAACCATAAGTGCAAGTGGAATCGCAAGTACTCACCAACTGCACCTTTCGGGGATGCCAAGAAATGGAAGAGGGATCCCCTGTGTGGCAGACTCCCCTGTTTGAGACTCCAGAAGGTGGAGTCTCAAACATGTGAAGAGGTGAGGCTTTGTTTTGGGGTCCTGAAGCAGACACCTGGGTTTCAGGTTCAGAGATGAAATAACTGAGGGAGACGAAGGAACTGAGGGAGACGATGGAAGAGGAGTTAGATGATTCTCAGGCATTTAACTGCAGAGTTTAGTGAGTCCCTGGGAGAGAGATGTTTTGGGGATGCCCAAGGCAGAAAGAACTTGCAGTCATTGCCCGCAGCAGTGACTGCCTGTGAGGAACTGAGGAGCTGCAGCGGCACTCACAGGTCTAGGTCTATGGGGGTGAAGCTTTTTTTTTTAATATAATAGTTTATTTCTACATCATTTTGTGCCCTTTTTCCATCTCAGCTGTAATCTCCGTGGGCTACCTATCACCAAATCACCCGTGTGCCATCACCATAGTCCAGTGCGCTTTTTATAAGCAGTTTTCTGAGAGAGCAACATCAGAGGGGAACTATAAGAGTTCCCCTCTGATGAGACTATGAGACTATCTGGTCACACTGGGCTGGGAGCACTTTAAGAGCCCCTAAATCTGTGAGAGATGGGCCCTCCCACACTGTCTGCTGCTCAGCGGGGAGATGGGATCAGCTGTAGGAGGGGGACAATCTTATCCCTTCTGGGATTCCATTATCAAAGGGAAGACCTCCCTGTATAATGTCAGAGAAGATGCTTTGGAATCAGGGCCTTTCACCCTGCGGCCCTATCATTTCCCTTTGTCGCACCTTCCTGCCTCCTCAGCCTTCTCCACTTGCTGTCTTTGTCCATATTTAAAAGAAATATTTGGATAAACTTATTCACCTTATAAGGTTTTCTGCTTAATCTTTTTTCGAATTAAAAAAAAAAAAAAAGCTTGTTGAAGTTAGTTGCAGACACCTAGCCCACAATTCTCCATAGTTACATGTTCCTATATCAGAGTGTTTGTCCAAAACACATTTCCTGGAAAAGACCCAGCTGTTCTCATTGCAACAGAAGAGACAGGTAATAGGGCCAGTGAAAAGCAGTTTCCATCATCCCGACAGTAAGAGCTTCTGTCAGGTATTAGATATAGGTTCCGAAGGGCGTTTGCTCTAGCTATACCCTTTTCCTTCAAAATTATCTCATTTGCTTTCATCTCCAGCACATTCACTCAGCTTCGTGTTGTGAGGAAGCCAATGAAACTGAGCTCTGGCAAGTTTTCCTCCTTAAGGAGCTGCCCAGAGACAAGTGCTGCTCTCGGGAAACAGTCACATCAGGATGCAGTTGGTGGGTAGGACCCTAGCTTAGCAACAGACTGGAAATTCTGCCAGGGTTTAGAAAGGGCAGAAGACTGTGGAGGGATTGAGTAGCTGGGAAAAGAGCAGTTTGAAATCAGCCCTTGAAGGATTAGCTCTGCAGAGAGAAGGGCCAGGGCATGTTAGATAAGTCCAAGGAGAGAGCTAAGGTTCTTGCTACATATGTAGGGGTGTGTTTGCACACACACGGATGGGCACATAATAGTAGTACACATAAATGGTGTGGAATTGGAAAGGTTAAAGAGAGGCAAAGTCCCCTGTCTCTCTGTTCCTAAGACACCTAGTTCCCCTCTCTAAAGGAAGAGCTTATATTAAAAAATACTTAACCGAGACACTCAACCACCCCAGCATCCATGGCTGGGGGAAATCCCAAGCATGCATGCTTTTACTGTTTCTGTAAACAGTAAACTGTTTAATTGTAGCGCTTTTTATGTAACTGCTCTTTGCAACTGCCAGACTCACAAAGCACAACTCACATATCATTTTCAGGACCATGTTCCTGACACAAAATGCAGAAAATTTGAGAGATCAAAGATTACTATATAATATGAGACATTTTTGCCCCCACTAGAAATTGCAGTTACTGTAGGGTCCCACAAGCATGGACTAGGGGTGTGAGCCAAGAGTAGCTGGATCTATGGGGCTCAGTGCCCTAGCTCACCCACGGGCTATACCTAGGTGGGGAAGCGGCACCCTCTGACAGGAGTGCAGGCTGTGGGAAGAAGCCTGAGAACACATAGCCCACTCATCTCTTCCCAGATGGATTTCCTGACCAGAGGAGAACTCCCGCAATGAAAGGTTATGTAGGAAGGATTCTGATTTTTCTTTCCCTGCTGTGAAATCAATTAAAAACAGGATGGATATAAAATGGTTTTATAACCTCCTCCACCTCCTGGCTTCCTTCCTTCTTGGGGACGGGCCAGCTCAGGCTGAGGGAGAGACAGAAGTCTCATGGTCTGAAAATTCTGTGGCAGTTTAAGTAATGGTGACCTATTGCTCCAGTTCTCCTCAGGGGATCTGAGGCTTCAGGAGGAGCTGTTTCCCTGGAAAATGTACAAAAGGAGGACCCCAAAGGAGGCAGGGCAGCCCGGGCCAGTCCTGGTCTCTGCCCTTGCTGCCCATGGTTTGGACCTGGCCTAACCTGGAGAAGTACAGTAGCCAGTTTTAGAAAAGCCGTAGAACAATTGAGATTGATTTGTTAAGCTTACACATATCTAGCCTATACAACATCAAGAATTTCCACTCCTGCTCTGATCTACAGATAATCCTAACACATAACTTCTATTGAGTACAAACCGCTGTGTAACAGGTCCCTTTCTTAAATTAACTCTAATTCTTACCATGAAAGGTTAAGTGGTATATCCCCCAATTCATAAATAAGGAAAGTGAGGCTATTATCTACCCAAGCTCTGATAGTAAGTGGCAAACTGGGGCCCAAGTCCAAGTGTGTTGTCCACTCACCACAAAGCTGACTGCTACTACTTCTCTTTGATTCAGCATTTGCTGTGTGCCAGATATTTGACATATTATCTGATTCTCTGGAGTCCATGGAGCACACCTGGGAGAGAGGCTGCGACAGCTCCATTTACCCTGAAATGGATGTCCTTAAGGAAATAACCCCAGCTCACAGAACCGATTTGGCCGAGTGAAAGCTGGAGCCCAGATCCCTGGGTTCTCTGATGCCAGTATTCATTCCAACCGTATCCCACAGCTTCCGAGACTCAGGAAAGTCCTCTTGTTTCCAGACCTCCAGTGTGTGCTCTGGGGTCGGTGCCCAAGGTCGTCTCTGGTGAGCTGAGGTTGAGCTGTTCTGTGAGCAGCGCAGGGGAGTGGCCTCGGCCAGCACACATGGTTCTCAGCAGCATGTGATGTTTCCGAGGGCTGAGATATTTTAACCATCTTGAGGGACATGGTTCCCAGCCTCTTAAATAATTGACAGACCTCCTTGTCAGGAATACCCACGTTTTCCACAAAGAGTATTGGAACTGTGTAATTATTTCTGAGTCTGGTAATCTCAGGATCCTATTTTACATCTGATCGAAAATTACACTAATAGACAAGCCATGGCTCATAGGCCTAATTTGTCAAACAGCTCTGATCTCCTTTTAACTAAATTTGTCTTCTCTGAATCCCATTGCTATTTTTCAGGGGACATTTTTGAAACATGTAGGGGAGTCTTTATGCCCTATCCACATCCTCTCTTCACTTCACTTACTTGTCCCTCCACCCCCACAGCCCACTTACTCTGAAACCTTCAGTCCATAAACAATAGCACTACAATCCAGATTTAGGCTGGCATTACTAGCCAACCCATGCTCACATCTACTGCGTCTTTTTGAACTACTATTAACCCAGGAAGGAGGAGGAACACAGGTTTTCAGAGAAGAAATTGAAAATCCTGGGAGTGATCAAAGCAGGGGTAGGGCCTAGATTTCCCCTGGAACCTCTGGTCTACCTTTCTTCCTCTACACTGTTCCAAAGTGGAGCTAGGGGACCAATGGAATATCCATCTAACATGAAATATTCCCCTCAAGGACTTCTGCTGTTTGGGAAAGTCAGTTTGATCATTGAAAATATCTACATTATGTATCTACATTAGTTCATTTTTGCAGATACATAGTCCCTAACTCCGAATTGTCGTACAATTTGAGCTATGTCACGTGCACCAGCAACCAGTCATTCATTCAGCTGCTGCTCTCTGAAATCCACCACCAGATGTGGAAGCTGTGCTCTCTGCCGCACTTGTGGCTGCCGACTGAGCATAGCAGTCTTCTTGGGAGGCCAGAACTCTTCTAATGCCAACTTGACTTGAGGACACCTTATACCTGTCAGACTTTCTTAGCTTGCTGGGTAGCCTAAGAAACTCCCATCCTCTCTTTCGTCCTTCTTACCCTCTATCACTGGGAGTCTGGGATCACACTGCATCTGTGCTCTTTCTCTAGCCCCCTCATCCTACTGCCTGCTCTCTCTCCCAAGAGAATGAAAGATTGAGATGAGCTGAGCCAAGAAAGCTAGTAGAAATGAAGGAGAAAGGGCCTAGGGCAGAGCCATGCAAGTTCTGTTCCCTCGGCAGGTGGAAGGAAAGTCAAGCATGTGGGCTAAATAATTTACTTCAGAGATTGCGCGAGACTAGAATTCCATCCCTTTAAATATTCCAGAGCAACTCCAGTAGCACCCTGTTTTGAAACAGACTCTAAGAGGAGGAATGTTGGCCAAAACCCACTTTTTATTCCAACTTATAAAGACTTTTCCCTTCCCATAACATTTTTGTCCTTATGGTATCAGAAGCAGGTGACTCTCCTCAGACTCACCTTGGCAGGGCCCACCCCATGCACGAGTGGGCAGAAGTCTAGGCAGGTCTCAGACTTGGCTAATCTAGTCAAGTACCAGGTGTGGCCTTATACTGGAGATAGGCACCCCAGGCTACCAGCACCTGGCACCATTCAGCATCTAGATTCTTCTAGTCATCAGCCCATGTTTCTATTCTTCCTGACTACATGGGGAAAATTCCTGCTCTGGCTACCATGAGTCATTGGGCAGATCTAGTTCTAATTGCACATTAGTAAATTAATTTTCTGGTTTTATTTTTAAAGCAAATAAAAGAATAACCTTACCATCAAGGGTGGTACCAAAAGGGAAAGAATGACAAAAAAGCAACATGCGACCCGTGGGTGTGAGGTGGAAGGTAAAGGGATGGGGTTGGATTTTGGCTTCTAGGTGAGCGTAGTTACCCCATCAGGATTTCAATGGTGCCTTTCAAAGCCTGTCTTTATCTATGTGATGCCTGGGGATTAAGTGGGAGAACCAAATACAAAATTGCAAAAGAGAAAAAATGACCCAGCTGGTGATCATTTAAGCAAGTATTTTAGGATAAATAAAAGGGAGTACATCTTTATACAGCATACCCTAGTGCATAAAGATGGAATTCACTTTCCCATAGGTGTTCAAGATGCAAATTAAAAAATGGGTCCAAGAGGAAGCCAGATGGATTCATGGAAATTAGACTAATGGTTCTTACGGTCAAGTTATGAAGATCAAGTCAAACTGTGCCCACAGAGACATTCTCAGCGCCCCTGTAAGACCCCTAAGTTCTAGGCACATCAAGTTCCTAAGTGTTTCTAGAAGGCAAAGGTCTTCCTTCCTAACACTAAACCTTTGCCTTTCCTCCAGAGCAAGGTGGTCATTCCTTCCACCAGTGGAAACCTCTACCAGTGCACTGTAATTGTCTGTCCAACTGGACAGAGTGCGATACTACATATTGAATGAATGAATGAATGTTGAGCTGTATTAATCAATGGTTTTATTGCTTATGACCTTTGTGATATAATAATAATACAATAAATGCCAGAAATTTTGCTTCTAATACCAGTTGGACAATATTCTTCTGTGAGGAGAAGTGTGTGTTTATCTCAGTTAATATATATGCTAGTCTACAAAGCAGTCCTCTCTATATTGAAGCAGAGTAGTCAGGAGGCTTGTTGAGATTTTGGTATTTAACTTAACTGTGTCTCTTAGACAAGTGAGCCAGTTCCCCAGAATTCTGGTCTAGAACTATTGCCAGTGCACATTCCAGTGATTTTCAGATGTTAGAAAAACAGACATATCACCTTTCAGGCTGAACTCACTGGAACTGCATTTTAAAGTTGGGGTTTCTTCCAGATCCTTAGGTTGTGAATGACACACAGTCTGTGGGAACTTTATGAGGTCATCAATAAGCTGAGGTATGAAACTCTCAAGAAATATTTAACCAAAGGTCAACCAAATACAATGTTTTCATGTTTAAGAAAAAAAGTAAACAAAGGTCTAGTGATCAACATGTGTTCAAATCACAGGGATACAAAGGGCCTGCCCAGACTCAAAAATGGAGATTCTAAAGATGGTGAATTGTGGCAAGAGGGATGAGAGCAGGAGCTCTGGCGGAAAGGAAAGAAAATTGAATAATAACAAGAGGTCTGCTCAGTCATTTAAAAAACCAGTGTTTCTCTACACTTCTGGCAATCAAGAATCCTGGTTTCTGGACCCAACTTTAATGCCATCAGACAATCCTTTGAATTTAACTTTCTGTAACATTGCAGTAGTCAGTTTAAAAATAAGCATCCCTATAGTCTATTATTAAAGGTGAATGCAAAGTGCTTTGACAGACCACATACAGATGTTCATTCACTCAGCAGATAGCTATTGAGTAGCTTATGTTCGGGGCCATCTGCTAGACTGAGGAGATGCAGCAGACAGCAGGGATGAGGTCACCCTGACCTCATTGGGCTTATGGCCTGGCAGGAAGCCAGACTAGGGTAAGTGATCACAGTAGTGGCTGGAGAGATTTTACTGAGGGAAGACCTAAGGGTTCTGTTAATATATAGTCAAGGGATCTTATCTATTCCAGAGGGCAGGGAAGACCTCCCAGAGGAAGTGCTTATTAAGCTGTTGCTCAGAATTAAGATGTAGAGAGCAGGAGGACATTGAGGATGTGAGACTTCCAAAACTGCTGGAGCACCGAACTGAGAGGGAGAATTGTGGAAGGAGGACTGAGACATGGGCCAGGGTTAGACTGTACAGACTTCTCAGGAGTGAGATAAAAATATTTAACCACTGAGACATGAATATAAATTGATAAATGATTGCATAACCTCCAAGTTTAAAATACATTCCATTTTCTTCTTTAAATATACTAAGTTGGCCCTCCCTGGTAACGCAGCGGGTTAAAGCACAGCACTGAGAATCTAAAGCTGCTTCCGCCTGAGTTCGATTCCCACCTGCCCCAGAGGTGACCACATGGCATGGCAGACCTCTCCTGACCCGCCCGCTGCTCCCCTCAGCAGTGTACTTCGTAAATCTGCCTGTTCTGCTCCCCACTCTGTCTCTGGTGAAGCCTCTCACCGTCCCTGAGCCTCTGGCCTGTACCCCAGTTCTGTATGTACAAATAAATAAATCCTTAAAAAAAAATATACTAAGTTGTAGAGATGGTTCAACTTTGTGTTTATTAAGCTATTTAAATAATAGTATTAAATGTTCAGTGATGTGATTTTTTTTTTTTTTTGCTTTTTCTGATACACCAGCCGCAAGGTAAATGATAAAAGAGATAAAATTCTTCCAAAGATTTTCCCATTAAATTATAGGACATTAAGCAACACATAGCCTCCTAGAAAGAGAATTTACTTAACTTCAGTGATTTTTTCAGTACGCTGAGTTTTTTTGTTTTTTTTTTTAAAGATTTATTTATTTGTACATACAGAACTGGGGTACAGGCCAGAGGCGCAGGGCGGTGAGAGGCTTCACCAGAGACAGAGTGGGGAGCAGAACAGGCAGATTTATGAAGTACACTGCTGAGGGGAGCAGCGGGCGGGTCTGGAGAGGTCTGCCATGCCACGTGGTCACCTACGGGGCAGGCAGGAATCGAATTCATGTGGAAGTGGCTTTAGCTTCTTTGTGCAGTACTTTAACCCGCTGCGCCACCAGGGAGGGCCACGCTGAGTTTTTTTCTCAGAATTTGCTGAGCTAACAGCAATGATGCTGACAAAACTTAGCTCTTATAATGTTCTCTTAGATTTTTTTCTATTCGATATCTCTATATTGACTAAATCATAAGATTGTATACTGAAATAACATTCTTTAGCTGAACCTAATCCTCAGGATAGAAGGTGACTCTAGTTGGCATTTAAATACTAAGCCATGAGTTTAGAGGCCTGCTCAGCTACTTAGGTTTCAGATAACCTCCCTATACTCAGTTTGTCAGTCATAAAGTAGAGTTTGATACCTGTAGTCCCAACTGACTTAATATACATTCAGAATAGAACAAGAGTTGGAACATTATAGCCATTAGCTCTCACTTTTTGAGCCCAGAACAGTTGGTCATGGAATAGGCTTTAACAAGCCCTTCCAATATAAAAAAGAGGAATTCAGCAGGGTTGAATTTCACATGAGTATCTAAGCCAGGAGCTCTGGACAGTAAAAAGTGAAAAAAACTGGAGAAGAATGGGAGGTTCTGCCCCACCAGTTAAGTAACCAGCCCTAGAGGAAGACTATGCCAATAAAAAACCTTGGGTTCTGAGCCCAATTTGACATGGGCATAAGGAATAGGAGGAAGCCAAGTGATTCCTAGGTTTCCTGCTTGAAAAATGAGACTATGTCACCATTTACCGAGCTGGGGACATCAGGAGACAGAGCAGTTTGAGAGGGGATATGATTGGTTTAATTTTGTATCTGTTTAGCTTGAAATGCCTATGACATATCTAGGCAGAGATCCAATATGAAGTTAGGGGATGAGGGTACCACGTGTGAATGAGGCCTGGCTAGAGATGATGATTTTGTAATCCTTACATACTGAGTGCATGAAATTGCCCAGAAAGAAAATATACAGTGATGGAACAGATCAAGTCCTGAGTAACATCAGCATGTGAGGAACACGGGGAAAACACAGTGCTCTCGGATTATGGGGGGACGAGAATATTGTACAATAACAGAAGACAAGAGAAAGGTGTGTGGGGTTAGGCTGACAGGCACTCAGCCTCCATTCCTGCTTTCTGCTCTGTTTTCTCTCCCTGCATAGCTAAAGATTTCTCCAGGATTCCCTTGCAACCAGAGGACTGTAAGCAAATTCAGTTCCACTAACTCTGAGTACTACTAAAGATTTAGAAGTTGGCATAGTGGCAAGACTGTATTCCCGACCCTTTGGCGGTTTTCCTGGTGATGTTGTGGAGCCTCCCTCGGCGGCTTGCTGTTGTCTAGTTGCTAGCTACATGGTTGTCCAGTTGTGGTGGTAGCATTTCCTGACACCTGCCTACATTGTGACCATGGTAGTTGCTCTGATTCCCCACCCTCCTAATTTTGGCAAATGCATTATCTTCCCAGTTGTGGTGATATTCTCGGAGACCCACCTATATCTAAAGCCCTTCTAACACTTCAGTTAACACCCAATTTCTATATTAAATCCCCTTCTAAAAATATCTAGAGTCATTTCTTTTTTTTCTGTTTGAATCCTGACTGATATGTAAAGAATATCCAGCACATGAGTATTTTTCCATAACACCAACCAATTAATTCAATTCTGTCACCACCTACCCGGAGCTAGTTTTTGAGCTCACATTTTAAGGACTCATTTCTTCAACACAGACAGACAGACACACAGACACTCTTTCTCTTCAACTACCAAATGCAAGTTCAGGTTGTCAGCTGTGCTTCTGATTATTGGCTATAAATCAGAGGTTCTCATGTTCTCCTCTTTCTATTAGCTTGCTTAAATGACTTTTAGAAGGAAAAACAACTTACTTATGTTTAAGAGTTTATTATAAAAGGGTATAACTCAGAACAACCAGATGGAAGAGAAGAGAATAATAGAACAGGGCACAGAGCTTTTGTGCCTTCCTAAGCTCGCCACTCTCCCAGCACTTCTAGGTGTTTACCAACCTGAGCACTCTTTGAGTCTTTCCCTGCTTGGGTTTTGTCAGCTTCATTACATGGCCATTGTTTGGGCAAATCACTGTCCATCTACCTGCAGCCCTTCTCCTCTCCATAGAGGTCAGGGGGAGGGCTGGGGTTGAAAATTCCAACCTTCTATTCAAATTTGGTTTCCCTAGCAACCAGACACCACCCAAAGGTCTCCTCATTAACATGAATTTAGGATTTTTTTTTTTTTTTTCAGAATGATCAAGACGTCTTCATTGCTTTTATCACAGGAAACTATAAGGGTTTTAAGAGCCCTGCCAGAAAAGAGGACGATTTCTTGTTACAAATCAGTTTCACAAGACTTCACTTCTATGCAAGATCTATTATGCCACTTTAAACAGTTTCTATTTAGTCTATGAGCAAAACGAAGCCCATTAATAGTTTTTTTTTTTAAGATTTATTTATTTATGCATACAGAACTGGGGTACAGGCCAGAGGTGCAGTGAGAGGCTTCACCAGAGACAGAGTGGAGAGCAGAACAGGCCTACTGATTAAGTACACTGCTGAGAGGAGCAGCAGGCGGGTCAGGAGAGGTCTGCCATGCCATGTGGATCACCTCCGGGGCAGGCAGGGATCGAACTCATGCGGAAGTGGCTTTAGCTTCCTAGTGCTGTGCTTTAACCCGCTGTGCCACCCGTTAATAGTTTTAAACGTACAAATCACAAGGGCGTATTTGCACACATTGGGAACATCACGCAGTGTAAGGAATGTTTGGGGAAGGGGCGGGTTCTGCCCACTAGGGTTTGTTCATCAGTCCTCCCTGTGATGAGCCCTAAATTAAGGAGATGACAGTGGACAAGATGAGAAAAATAATTTGAGGAATCTGGAATGAAAAATTATGTCTGAGATTTCACCCTCAGTTAAAATCGAAGATAAGCAGGGTTTTATGAGAAACTCTGCAAAGACAGTTAACAGTGTATGAAGCCAATGCCCTACCCCTGCAAATTCACGTTGACACCTAATTCCCAATGTAATGCTATTTGGAGGTGGGATCTTTGGGAAGGTGATTTGATCATGAGATTGGAAACCTGGTGAATGTTGTTAATAACTAAACTTAGAAGAGAATTCAGAGTTCTCTTGCTGCTTCTACCATGTCAGGAAGCAATGAGAAGATGAGCCAGGAAGAAGAACAGTGGAGAAAGAAAAGCCTTGGTTGCAGCTGCAGGGATATTAACAAAGTCCTTCAACCCGGTTGAGTTGAAAGAAATATCAAGCCTTTGTTGGAAGACTGCTGCACCCTCTCTTCTGATTTGGTCTTTGTTTATTATGTTTCAGCTTCCTCTCTCCTTAAGTCATTATTGGCTTCTGACTTGATGAGGAGCAACTCCGAAAGCATAACCCGTCCCTGGAACATCATCTTTTAAAGAGTGAAGTGGAATATTTTCAGTGTCTGTAAACAGTCCTAGGGTCAACATTTCTGCAAGAGGGGAACAGCCATTAGGGCCACTATCCATGTTATAAAGCCTCCAGAATGCTTTCTCCTGATCAGGTAGATAATTAACACCAACATACTTGGGAGGAAGGGGGACTTCTGAATCCAGCTGCAAGTTGAAACTTCTCCTCCACAGACTGCCCTCCTCAGTGAATAGAGAAGCTCAGTAAATCATTGCATTGTATACTAGGAGTTGAGTTAGGTAAACATGGTCAAGATGAAACACCAGTGCTTTATCTCCTGATTTGCTCCAAAAACTCTAAGGTGCTTCCTGTAGCAACAGCTAAGGAAACAGCTCTTCAGATTTCCTTTCTCCATTCTCCGAAATTCTAGTGAACTCGTCACTGGAGTTAAAATTATCCTCTTACAAAAGCAAGCCCCAGAGACATATAGGCTGTTTTAATTCCAGCTTTTTAAAATTTTATATCCAAACAACCTGACATAATTTAAACAGATGAATGAATGTTGGTGGTGGAAACCTAAGAGTGACCCAAGAAGTAGATTCTAAATTTCCCTGAATAATGCTCCACCTTCAGAAGATGTAGATGTGTGGGGGAATGCAAGGTGCATTCTGAGAAGCACCTGTTGTTTTGAGAGCCCAGACCTTATTTGCTGAAGTATATTTGAGGAGTCTCATTTGATTTTCCGGTTTCCATTTTAGGCTCTGGTGCTTGATTTTGCTGTGTGAAGCTCTCAAGGGACAGGTGCATCCCATCTGCTGACATCTTATTGGCCCTGAGAAGACACGTCCTCATTAAGAAGGTCTGTTTAAATGTTGTGTCTTCCGCTGTTTCAGGCAATGCATCTTTTTCCTTTTCAGTTTTCTTTCCTTCCACCAGCCCCAGTGGACCCAAATGAACCACTTGACATTCTCCTGCTTTTAATCCTCCACTTGTATTTCATCAGTATGGAATATGGTAATTCCTTGATTCATCATTCAATTCACTAGACTACAAACAGGAGCCAGGGAAAACCAACAACTCTGTTTTCCATTGAAAGATGCCCAGAGGCTGGTTAACAAGAGAAGCACTCACAGGAAAGGAAATTAACAGTCAATAAGATTTGGGAGTGTGTGCTAGAAAGGATCAACCAACAAGAAGCACTCAATTGAAGCTGAAGCCAAGAGTCTTTTATACCAACGCAGGATTTGAAGTGCAGAGCCACACATGAACCTCAAATTTCCCTTTGAGACTTATTTCTTAAGCAATAAGTTTTTAACTGGGCTAGGACATTTTGTTTATGAAGTGGGAGGAGTAGGGTACACTAGAAATCATGTCATTATCATCACCGCCATTGTATAATAAAAATTGTGACTTTTTTGATGTGACTATATCCTTGGAATTTCCCAAGGGATAAGAATGTGTTTATTATTCACAGGGGAGACCATAACTGATTTTACACTAACAAGATCACTGAGGGTCAAGACTAGCTACACCAGAGAGACGCATCATGTGACGAGGACAGTAGGATGTTGAGCCTTGTGATACTAACCCCAATGTCTGGGGTGGGGAAGGAGAACTAAGATTAAGCTCAGCCACACAACAGATGATTCAGTCAACTACACCTATGTAATCAAATCTCAATGAAGATCTGAGCAAGCCTGCCATCCTAGATGCTGCTTTCTGAGCTTCACGAAGCCATCTGAGGGCATTATGAAGAAAGTTGCGAGAACATTGACCCAAAAAGACAAAGATCCAGAAACAGATCTCAGAGCAAGACCAAAGAGAGGACATGCCCAAAGGTAAAGTTCAGGACAAGCTCAAAAACCCAGTCTTGTTTAGCAAAGCTATTTATGACAAAATCTGTAAGGAAGTTCACAACTATAAGCTTATAATCATGACTGTTATGTGAGAGGCTGGAGATTCATGGATCCTTCCTTGTTTTGGGTAGCCTTGAGAGCCTTTTTGTTAAAGGACTTACTAAGCTTGTTTCAAAACACACAGTTCAAGTAATTTACACTAGAAACACCACAAGGGTAAAGATGCCCCAACTGCTGATAAAGATGCCTGAATAAGTCCTACCAGCTGTACATTTTGAAAAATAAAGCTATTAAATCAAAAACAGAAAAACCTCAAGAGAAATTCTGGCCTTTCTGGTTGGTGATATGCCAGGAGGATGATGTATCCGGAAGATACAGAAGAAGCTTTATATTTTGGACATCCCAAATCCTGCTCTAAGGTCATTTGACTGGTCCTGATATGCATGCTTTATAATAAAACTGTGACCATAAGTATAGTGCTTTCCTGAGTTCCATGAGTCATTCCAGGGAATTGTAGAACATGAGAGGATGCTGGGAGCCTTCTGATTTGTAACCACTGGTCAGAAGTACAGTAGCTTTGAGAACCCCTGAACTTACTGCAGATGTCTGAAGTGAGTAGTGTTTAACTGGAAGCCAGGTCCTTAAACATGTAAAGTCTAAACTAACTCTGGTATTTAGTATCAGAATTATATTGTAGTTAGTATCAGAATTATATAATATATATAGTAAATATATATTATATGTTATGGTTTGTTATATCATATGTTGCTAACCCACTAAGTTCGCCCTAGTGTAGGAGAGTTGGAAACACCAGAGAACGAAGCAGGAGCCTGGGGTCTGGAGTCCGAAGTCTGTTTATTAGGACCACCCATGGGTATATATAGGGTCTGTACTTACAGGGAAAAACAGGAAATGTGCCCGATGCAGGGAGTGGGGTGCATGTTTGTACCAGACCTGGGGCTTCTTGTAGCTTCTATTTGAAACAAAGTAGTGGTCTGCAGCTATTTGCAGCACAGAGAGCACTGTGCTCTGCAGACTTGTTTGTTAGCCTTACTGGGGAGTGTGTTCACCCATGCACAACATTAGCCAGGGTGGACAGGTGCACTTGAGGTCTTGCAGAATTAGCCACAATCATAGCCTCATTTTAGTGACTTTATGTATATAAAATATATCATATACTTTTTTAAAAAAGATTTATTTATTTATGCATAAAGAACTGCGGTACAGGCCAGAGGTGCAGGTGTGGTGAGAGGATTTATCAAAGACAGAATGGGGAGCAGAATAGGCAGATTGATGAAATACAATGCTGAGGGGAGCAGCAGGGGAGAGAGGAGAGGTCTGCTGTGCCATGTGGGTCACCTCCGGGGCCGGGGGTTGAACTCACACTGAAGCTGTTATGACTAGCTTGCAGAGCTGTGCTTTAACCCACTGCGCCACCAGAGAGGGCCATATCATATAATTTATATATAGTTAAGACTCTCAGATTTACACACTATATTCAAATGTGCTAAGAAAATGTTGTTCCCACAACAAATTTATTTTTCTTTATAAGCGCTAACCTCTCAGTCAATGGAGAAGGGTAGATAGATAATTTAAGCTTGATGATTTGTGGTATCAAGCCCCTTTCAATGCACACTTTCTGTATGTTAATGACTCCTATCTTAAAGCACATATTCAACCTTTCAGATTCCCACTTTCTCACCCTAGCCCTCCTCAAGGTGACATGTTGGTGTTTGAGATGCAAAGGGGCCTATAGTACCTTCATATAATGTCAGAATGAGATTCAAATCCTTGGATCTGGAAATGGACTGGAAAAATGTTGGAAATAAGGAGTCCAGTACCCCAGGCAGCCCAAATAGGACGTAAAAGTGGAGGGACACTTGTGGCGCAGTGGGTTAAAGCACAGCACTGAGAAGCTTAAGCCACTTCCACATGAGTTTGATTCCCGCCTGCCCCGGAGGTGACCACATGGCGTGGCAGACCTCTCCTGACCCGCCTGCTGCTCCCCTCAGCAGTGTACTTCGTTGATCTACCTGTTCTGCTCCCCGCTCTGTCTCTGGTGAATCCTCTCACCCTCCGCATCTCTGGCCTGTACCCCAGTTCTATATGAATAAATAAATAAATCTTTTAAAAAAAAAAAAAGTAGAGGGACAGACTTTGGAGGGCATACCCTGTTGGCTACCTGAATTTCTTTCCCATTGGTGTGAACTGTAGCTACAGGAGAGCTAGACCAGGCCATCTCTTGCTCCAGTTTAAAGTGGAGTACACACCCCAGGATTTCAGTTCCAGTTAATAAATGGGCTGCAGAATTTGAACAAATAATTTAACAAAGAGGGTAGTCAGAAAGCTAATGGATATGTGGGGAAATGTTCATTACTCATAGTAAGAGAGATGGAGGTTAAAACCCCAGTGAGAGAGGCAAATATTAAAAAGATCTCCAACCAGAAGTGTTGGAGATGACACAAAGGAAAAGGAACCCTCTTACATTGTAGGTGGGAGTGTAAACAGGTGTAGTCATTATGTAAGGAAATATGGCTTCACCTTAAAAAGCTAAGAATGAAAATACCTTGGCCCAACAATTCCACCCTTGGGCATCTATCCAAAGAAGATAAAACCATCAATGCAAAACAAAACAAAACAAATGTATGTTCTGCAGGGTTTATTACAGCACTATTTAGCTAAGACATGGAAATAACCTAAAGCCACTGGTAAAGGACTGCACCAAGAAGACATGGTATCTCTGCACTGTGGACTACTATCCAGCCATAAAAAAGATAAAATGCTGCCATTTACAGTAAGATGGAAAGAGTTTGAGGGAATTATGTGCAGTAAAGCAAATCAAAATGACAAAGACAAATACTGGACATTTACATAGCAAACTATTTGACCAAGTGAAGTACTTAGGAAAAACTAGCAAATATTAATAAACAAAATGAGGTTTCTGTGGTAAGAGGGGAGGGGGAAAAGAAAGGGACCAAGGAATGGTAGTTGAGAAAAACTATTCACATGGATAATTGTTACACTCAAAAACACAGCACATAAAATATTCTTGAAGTGAAGGATAAGAAGATACATATTCAAAGGGCATGTTAGTGTCTCAGGAAAATTTACACAAAAACAGCAGATATTAACACATTGTCTGGTTAAGTTGATGAACATGAAATAATTTTCAAACATTCAGGCAGAAAAAAATGTCACCAAGGAAAGAAAAATCAAAGTCATCTCCAAATTATCCACAAAAACATCACAGAAGACAATGGAGCAGTACAAATCTTTCTGAGGGTCAAAATATGATCTAGGCTATTACACTTAATCAAATTGTGAATGATATAGGAAGGAAATATTCTTTCTCAAATACGAACAATTCATAGGCCCTTTTGAGGAACCAACTCAGCAATGAAATACAACCATGCAATTAAAAAATAAGAATAAATCAAATGGAGACATAGTAGAAGCATTATCAACAATTCAGTTAAGCAGAGACTGAAACTAAACATCTGAGGGAATTTTGGTTGCAACATGGGATCAAAATGTTAGAAACGTAGACAGTAAAAACAATATAACCAACAAAGAAAATATGTTCAGCAAGTGGTGCTGGGAAAACTGGGAAGCTACATGCAAAAAAATGAAACTAGATCACTGCCTCACTCCAGTCACAAAAATCAACTCGAAGTGGATTAAAGACCTAGACATAAGAACGGAAACCATAAAATACCTAGAAGCAAAGATGGGTCAAACACTACACGACATACACTTCAGCGACATCTTTAAAGACAGAGCACCCAACGCCACAATAGTGAAGGCAAAGATAAATAGATGGGACTACATCAAGTTAAAGAGCTTCTGTACAGCAAAAGAGACATTACTAAAAACAAACAGAAAGATCACTAATTGGGAAAACATTTTCTCACACAAAAGTAGCAATAAAGGATTGATCACAAAAATATACGGAGAACTGATGAAACTCAACAAAAATAAAGTAAACAATCCCATCAAAAAATGGGCAGTAGAGCTAAAAAGACACTTCTCCAAAGAGGAAATGCAGATGGCCAACAGGCATATGAAAAAATGTTCAACATCACTCGTAATAAGGGAGATGCAAATTAAAACCACAATGAGATACCACCTCACCCCAGTGAGAATGGCACATCTTCAAACAACTAGCAACAACAAATGTTGGCGAGGATGTGGAGAAAAAGGAACTCTCCTGCATTGCTGGTGGGAATGCAAACTAGTACAACCACTATGGAAAACTGGAGGTTCCTCAAACTGCTAAACATGGAGCTTCCCTACAACCCAGCAATCCCACTCCTAGGTATCTACCCAAAAGACACAAAAACACTGATTGAAAAAGATACTTGTACCCCCATGTTTATTGCTGCTTTATTTACAATTGGAAAAACATGGAAGCAGCCCAAATGCCCAAAAGTAGATGACTGGATTAGAAAGATGTGGTACATATATACAATGGAATATTACTCAGCAACCAAAAAAGAGAAACACATGTCTTTTGCAGCAACTTGGATGGAGCTGGAAAAGATCATGCTTAGTAAGATAAGCCAGAAATTGAAAGAAAAATACCGGATGGTTTCACTCATAGCAGGAGTATAATGGACCAGGCGAGAAAATAACAAAAATAATGAACAACCATACATATACCAGAGACATTTTGTGGGGGTGGAGTGGGGAATGGGATCAAAAATGGGGGGGTGGGGAGGGAGGGAAATGCACGGGACTATGGTGGTGGCACAGGGGTGATTTGGTGATGGGAAACCCGTGGGGATTACAGTCGAGATGGAAAAAAAAATGTGCAAAATGATATAAAAATAAACTTTGTAATAAAAAAAAAACAAACAATATAACCAACAAATATTGAAATGTGGACACCAGGAGGCTCAAGGGCACAGATACATATAGACCCAAATGTATATATTTGCTTGTATAAAAAATTAATCACACTAAAATCTTTTGTAGACTTTTTAAATTAAAAACTTCTACACACCATTGTAAACTAATGTTACCTCAATTAAAAAAAATCTCAGTTTTTTGGGGACTCACAATATAACTTTGTGCCCTCACCTATTTATCTTTCATAGGCAGGAGTCAATGCTGTGTAAAACAGAACAAATAATTTGATGGCTAATCATTGATCTTTTTGATTTTTTTTTACCTTAATGTAGTAATTTTACAAATTAATACTTCTTATAGTGGGAGATAATTGATGTGGTACAATAGCTTCACATCAGCATATTTCTTTATGCTGATTTCTTTAGCTTCACATCAGCATATTTTTCTCTGTCCAATTCAAGTTAGGTTTTAAAAACTACAATGCACAACACTACCTGGATTAATATCACAGACATGATGTTGTACAAAAGAAATCAGATATAGAGGAATACATGCTATAGATTGCCATTCATGTGAAGACTGAAAAGCAAAACGAATATGCCCCCTGGTGAAAGTGGGAGAACAGTAACTGGGAAGAGCATGGAGCCTCTGATATAGTGGAATGTGAGCATCAGTGGCTTATACATTGAGGTACACTCTTAAAAGCTGTGCATCTACTTCATATACATGTGTTTTTATTTTAAAAGAGCATACAGCAAACTTGTTTAATTTTTAAGCATATTTCACTTATTTTCTATCTATGTCTGCAAAGAGAGACATCTAGAATAAATTTCATCAAATGACAGCAATTAGTGATTTCAAGGTAAAGGTATTTGGTTGGTTGATTGCTTTTTATATTGTTCTATATTGCTCGAAGAATTACAATGGGCATAGATTATTTTTAGAAAACATATTTAATTTAGGCGATGGTTCAAAGTTATATTGTGAGTCCCCAAAAAAACTGAGATTTCTTTTGTTATTTTTTAATTGAAATAACATTAGTTTATAATGTTGCATAGAATTTTTTAATTTAAAAAGTCCACAGAAGATTTTAGTGTGATCAATTTTTTATACAAGCAAATATATACATTTGGGTCTGTATGTGTTTTCAGTGTCTAGAAATATAGATAACCAAACCATCTGAAAATAGCAACAGAAAAATGTTTTGGTAGCAGTAATCTCTAGCATGTGAAAATAAACACAGTTACTTTTCTTTCATTTTTTTTTTACTGCTTTCTATTATATTCATGTCTTAAACTTCTGAATTACTCACTTTTTAATAAGGAGCTATTGAATTTGGTGGAGTAGAAGAGGAAAGAGGAATAGAAAATTAATTCCTTAGAAAACTGAGAGCCCATTGGACGGAGGGACCTGCTGTGAGAGCTGATGGAAGCTGGGCCACGTGGGTGAGTTGTTTCAAGAATTGCACTCTTGTGAACTAGGAAACAATCTGATTTTTGTAAGTTATATTCAAAAGACAGTAAAATAAATGAATGTACGGTTTTGACACATGTAAAGGCAAACTAGAAGCAAACGAAGTTAAGTGGCAAATCTTCACGTGGTGGAGGGTACGTGAAGGGCACATAGTTGTAATATCAATGTGAAGGAGAGTCATAAGCCCAATGTTTCTGCACAGGTGGGGAGTAGAATACTTCTATAAATTGAAGATAGCACTTGTTTGAACAAAAAGTTCATAAATTCCTTCTCCCCATGAGGAGCGCCTGAGTATATAATCAAACTTAAAGCAATATAGAACACAGGAAAAATATATGTCCAGGATAACAAGCAATGGGTTTTTTATAGCTCTTTTATATAATGTTTAGTGTCCCAGAATTGATTCTACTTTTTGTTGCTTGCATGGTTTGTGAGGCTAAGTCAGATATTATAATTCTTAACTTTGTTCTTAAATCAGTAATTTATTTTTTCCTACTCTTTCAGGGTTTTTTTTTTTTTAATCTTTTGATAGTCTGTAGTTTGAAGATGATATGTCTAGGTGAAGGGTTTTTTTTTTTTTTTGGTGGGGTTATTTGGGTTTTAGACATTCCTGCTGCTTGGTAATCTCTCAATTTCCTGGATCAGGGGTTTGATACCTGACATTAATTTAGGGGAAATTCTTAATCATTATGATTTAAAATATTTAGTCTGCTCCTTTCTCTCTTTCTGGTATTCCCATCGTGCATGTATTACACTTCTTTGTTGTTGTCCCACTGTCCTTAGATGGTCTGATATGTTTTGTCAGCCTTTGCTTTTTTTGCTTTATTTTAGGAGGTTTGTATTAAGATAGCCTCGAGCTCAGAGATTCTTTCCTCAACCATTTCCATCTATTAATCTACAACAAGCCCATCAAAAACATTCTTCATTTTTGTTGTAGTGTTTTTCATCACTAGCTAGTCTTTATGGTTCTTTCTTAGGATTTTTATTGCTCTGCTACATTGACCATCTGTTCTTGCATGCTGTCTACTTTATCCATTGGAGACCTCAGCATATTAATCATAGTTGTTTTGAATTTCTGGTCTGATAATTCCAATAGCCTTGCCATGTCTGGTTTTGATACTTGCTCTGTCTTCCAATTGTGTTTTATGCCTTTTGGTATGCTTTGTCATTTTCTTCTTCACAGCTAGTGTAATGTACTGGGTAAAAACCGTTGCTGCGAAAGACTTTGGTGATGTGGTAGTAGGTGTGGGAGCCAGTGTGCTGCCGCCCTGCCATGAGGACTGAGGCTTTAGAGAGCGAATGCAAGTGCAGTAGGGCCTGCCTGAGTGTTTCTCAGGTTTTATTTTCTTTTCTTAGGGTGGTAGAGAGGGCTGAAATTGTGTATTTTCCTTCCTCCTTGTCACTTAGGCTCTGATAATACCCCAGTCGGTTATGCTCTGGTTCATTGTTTTCTCCTGAAGGCAGACCATGTTAAAGGAGTGCTCTGATGTATTTCAAAACAATTCCTTTCCTCTCCCCCCCCCTACACCCCCCCCCTCCCCCCCCGAAGCACAAGAGCACAAGAGCTGTTTTCTCTGGTATTCAGTGAGAATCTGGTCAAGTACCTGAAGATAAATCTCACAAAATTGTATGGGCTCCTGAATTACTGGGTCTCCCTAGGGTTTTTACTTACCGAGTTGCCTACACTTAGCTTGATGTCAATTACAGTTCAGCTTTCATAGCCTGCCACCAATTCTCACAGTGGTTTCTACCCATGAGATTCTGCTCTAAGAAGTCACAACTTCCTGTAGTCAGCTCGCTTTCCAGTATTGAAGGCAGTAGTTTGCTCTTTGTCCTTTCCTCTCTTATAAATACTAGGAGAGTGGTAAATCTTTCAGCCTGTTGAGGTTTTTATTTGTTAGGGCAGAGTGACAACATTCTAGCTTCTTATAGCTAGAACTGGAAATGAGAAGAGGCCCTTGAAGTTTTGTCTGTTTGTTTTTTACAGTGAATACAGACTTATTTCATCATCAGAAAAACAACCAATTTCTGGTTGGAATTTTTTTAAGGTTTTATTTATTTATGCATACAGAACTGGGGCACAGGTGAGAGCTCCCGGGCAGTGAGAGGATTCACCAGAGACAGAGAGGGGAGCATAACAGACAGATCAATGATGTGTACTGCTGAGGGGAGCAACAGGTGAGACAGGAGAGGTCTGCTGCGCCATGTGGATCACCTCCAGGGTGGGGCTTGAACTCGCACTGAAGCAGCCAAGACTTGGCTTAGCTTAGCTTTGCAGTGTAGCGCTCTAACCTGCTGCACCACCAGGGAGGGCCTGCTATTTGGAGTTAAAAAATGAAAACTTTTAGAAATTTCTGAAAGACAAGAAATATCTGTAATTATTAAAGTTTCATTTTAAAAGTCTACCATTTTAGTTCCTTTTACAGGAGGACAAACAAAAAGGGTCAGTGAATGATATAGAATGGAGAAATTCTAAATAAGAAGAGTTCATAGTTTGGGAACTATATACTAAAGATTGTCCCACACTGTTTTCTTGTAAGTCAGTAATAAAAATAAACAATCCAACTTTAAAAGGCAAGAATAGATAGCACTGGTCAATAAACTCAAGAAAAAGATCTCAATATAATGAGTTACTGGGGACTTACAATTCAAAAGTCAGTAAAATGCCACTTCTCATCCACTAGGATCATGTATCATCAAATAGACAATAACAAGTCTTGAGAAGAGTGTAGAGAAATTGAAATCCACCACCATTTTTGGTGGGAAATGAAAGAGTACAGCTGCTTTGGAACAGTTTGTCAAATGTTTTAAAAGTTCAATATAGGGATACTTATATGGCACAAAAATTTACTAGTAGGATTTACCCAAGAGAAATATGAACAACATATGTCCATACAAAAACTTACATACAAATGTTCATAGCCGCATTGTTCATAATAGCCAAAAGGTGGAAACAACTAAAGTATCCATCAACTGGTGAACAGATACATAAAATGTGGTATAACAATGTAATAATATTAATTTTTTAAAAAGAAGTACCAATATTTCCTATAGTGTGGTTGAAATCTCAGCTATATCATGCTAAGTGAAAGAAGTCTGACACAAATAGTCATAAGTGGTATGATACTACTGATGGATAATAATCTAGATAATTAGATAGAAAATAATCTTTAGAAGTAGAAAGTAGATTAGAGGTTTCCAAGTATAGCGGGAGGGGTGGGAAGTGATTATTATTGATGGCTACAGAATTCTGGAGCAAGACAAGTATTTAGAATTAGATAGTGAAGATAGTTGCACAATTTGGGGAAGATACAGAAATCTCTTGAATTGTACACTGAAAATGAATAAGATTTGGAGATAATTAAATAAATGTTTAATGTTTATTTTATTGAATAAATACCTTATACCCAAAAATATCCGCAGAAAGTAAACATAAGCAAATAAAGTAGTTGTTATAAATTACCCTACCACTCAGAGATATGCATCACTAATATTTTAATTAAGGGATACTGTGGACTTCTGTAGTTGAAGAGCTCCCCTATGACATGGACAGAGATTCTAGTATCTAAAGAATCCTGGCCCCAGGGCACAACTGCAGTGTCTCATCAACCCCTAAATTGCATAAGTGGAGTGGAGATCTCAGAATTTAGTACCTATCTCTGGGCTGCTCATTTTAATCATTTCTTTGTAAGCTTACATTTACCACAAGTCAAAGCTCTTCCATGCGGGACCTGTGTTCAGATTTTGGGGTATGTGCACATATGCACACACATACACACACACATAAGTGCATAGACTTTGAAAAACTAGCGTGTCTGGATAAAACGGCAGCATTTGTATCAATGGCATTTGGTCAAAACAGACTTCTGTGTGTCCTTGCTATTTTGTATATTTTATTCTAAAAAGTGAAATCTATTCAAGGACACAGGAAACTTTAAAAACTCATTCCCATGATAGAAACAAAATACAAAGTTTAAGTTTCTTTTTATAAAGGAAAAAAAATGTCTTTTTTCCCCCTCAACTGCTGAAAGAAAAAAAGAATACAATATGAATCCTGGTACTAACTTAATTATAGGCAAAAATGTAATTGCTGTCCTTTTACTGTTTTAATAGTATTGAGTCATATTCAGAACATATTATCTTCATTAGTTGGAAGAACAAAAATTGGAATCATATGCAGACCTTGGTAATTCATTTAATTTCCTGTTTTTTATCTTTTTGGTGACTTCTGTAGAAGGACTATTTAAAAAGTTTCCCTTTTTGAGAATGGCCCAAGGAGCAACAGAAACTTCTATTTTAATGCTTTATGAGTTGGTGAGAGAAATGCACTTCACAAAGTCTGACTGCATTCCAAATAGTAATTTGACAAAGTACTGAGTGAGAGATTGGGGGCGTGGGGGAGAAATATAATGTGGAACTGTGGGTCAAAGAAACAGAGGTTTGTGCTCATCTGCTTCAAAAGGATAGTGATAATGTATTTTCCAGGTGTTGCAGACTAGAATGAATAATGTGAAGTCCATTTTTTTTTAACTGGTTCAATAACATAGTGTTGACTTTAGAAACTAATAATAATAATAGGTAGCTTGTACACATCAGAAAATAAAAATCATTACACCAATGACAGTTCTCAAAAATAAGATTGTGTTTTCTTGTGCTTAAAAAAGAAAATCTGGGTCAACCAAAGAATAGACTTCCACCTCCCTAGCCATATTTCTACCCCAACCCCCAGTCTTTCCTACACAGACCCAGGGGGCCAGGAAAGTTGTCATTAGCCGCAAACATAGTTGAAATGAATCAAACAGCTTCAATCTGGATTCCCAAAATCTGTGCAGTGCATTCTCAGAAGACTCTGGGCTTTCCAAGCTGTAGGGTCCACCTTACAGGAAAAGGAGTAATTCAGGGACTGCCGGGAACATGGAGTCTCCATTTACAAAGCAGAAACCCTTAGAGAGGTGAACTTCTATTGTCAGATCATTAAAGGTTTATGCTCTGTGAGAGATGAAGGTCAGGTTGGGATTTAAAGTATGAAAGTTGCTGATGCATGGGGACTGGCATCGTTAATAAGAATAGAACAAGAAAGTATATTGACCCTCATCCTTAACCCACGTCCCTTGTAAAAGAACTAGAATGTAATTAAAGGGCACATGTCATAAAATCTGATAGTTTATTTTATTGGAGGCTATGTGATAAAGTTTTATCCTCATGAAAAGAAAATGTTCTGTTTTTCCTGTTATAAATGCCCTAGTTCCTGCCAAACCTCCTTATCCCAAATGTCTTATAATATCTTGGTATCATAGCACAGATAGGGTAACACACATACTGAGTTATCATTTAACTCAACATGTACTCAGTGAGAGTAGCTATACTAAGAATGCCTTCCTAAAATCTCTTCCCTTGCCACCAGTGAAATAGTTTTTGATATTAGCAATCTTTCTTTTTTTAATTCTCTTACCTATAAAGGATAATGTTTTCATTTGGACTTCACCTCAGGTACACTGGGCTAGAACACAAATGTGTGTCTGTCTTTCTTATGATGGGGCAGATTCTTCTGGCCCAGCTCTAGCAGCACCAGCTGGGATCTGGTGGTATTAGGAACAACACAGAAGAGCCAGCTGACATTACTCCCCAAAGCCAGGTGGCCGTGAAAAACCTGCAGGGTAGCATCTGCAAGTGCCCTGCCTCAGTGAGGGGTGAGTAAATGCTGCATGTTGAGATAAGCACCTTTGTTCTGAAATCTCAGGAGCTGAATGATCACTTGCTATATTCAATTGCTGTAAAAATAGAATCATCCCTTCATGTACTAACTCAGAGACGTGTGAGAGCTTGGGTATCTGTGTGGTACAGCCATGTTCTGGGTTCTTTTTCTTTCAAATGTATTGTTCTTTTTTTAATGGCTTCTATTTATCTTGCATCGCCTTAATTATTTGAACAAGACTCCTCTGTGAGGCTGTTTGAGCCTTATATAGAAGGCCCCCGTGTAGCACTCCTGCTTTGCACAGACCTTAGGCCAAGTCTTCCACCTCTAGAATTTATGTCTGTGTCTAAAACTCCTTTGACTACCTTTACAGTGGCCCATGTGCATGGCATTGGTTTTCATTTCTCTGTTTCTGGCACATGCTTCTATGAATGTGTTGTGGGAAGGTATATGGAAACATAAGCTCAGATCCTCCTTATATCAGGAAGTTCCTTCCATCTCCTCTATATTGTCCAAAAATATTCTACTTAGAGCTCAGGGACCATACAAAGAGTAATGTCTGATCTTTAAAGATGAATTGCAACAAAATTAATATAACTTAAAGTATAACATACTGAGCTTATGTTGATCATATAAACTCTGTTTCCTCATCTAGAATACAAAAACTATTGTTCTCCTTCCCTACCATCTCCCATTGGGTAACATTATTTATGGGGAAGAATTATCTTTCTTCAATCAGTATATTTTTATCACTGGAAACTCAGAGGCCTTCAAGGGCAGGCAGGTAACACAAACGCATAATTTGGGCCAGATTTAAGAGAAAAGGCACAGTCTGGTGAAACAAAGAGCTCAAGCTCTAACTATAGGTATTCAGATTCTTAAGTAAAAGTAAGAAAACCATATACAAGCTAAATTCAACCCAAAGCATACCAGCTTGCTAACACTAATTAGTTCAGTGTTCCTCACTGTATAGCAGGAAATGGAATTTAGACAAGATGCGGTAATTACTTAGGTCATGTAACTGTGGAGTAAAAAGTCAAGATGAACCTGGGCACAGGTTTCTGATCCCCAAATCAGAGACTTTCCCTGCCCATGCTGGCTGTGACATTTAACACACCTTTTTAAAAATAAAGATGGCCCCATTTATATGTTGCTTTCATTACATTCAATTTAATATTTTCCCCAGATGTTCTTTAGCAGCAAGTTCTGAGTAGAATCAGGTTATGGACAAGCCCATTCAGAGCCCGAGCAGGGCTTATGGAAGCTTCAGGACTGTTGCCTAAGTGCGCAGCTCAAGTTTCCCCACCTCAGCAGTGACCCTAAACATCACAGAAGACCTTGTAAATTACTAAGCAAGTCAGAAACTTGCACCTGTCTCATTCAGTGAGGGCTCCAGAAATCCTGACCCCATCATTCTAGTCTCAGGTGGCTGGGGCCAGATCTTGCCTATGAAGCACCCAGATAAATTCTTCTGGTCAGCAAACAAAGCCTGGTTGGCATCACTCTGACATGTAGATTTCAGCCAGCTGCACTGTGTGACCTCACACAGGGAAAAGATTTGCTTTTGGCCTCTCAGTGTTATTACATCTGTCTTAAAAGAAATTGATTATTCAGGAAAGGTGCAGTGGGGTGTGGTAGCCAGAGCATGTTTTTGGAACAAGACAGGTCCACTTCTGAACGCCCTCTCTGCTATTTCATTCATTCATTCACTCATTCAGTCAGTCAGTCAGTCAACAAGTGCTTCTGAGAGCCCACTGCATGCCAAGCAGTATTCTAGGACCTTTAGAGATAGTAATGAACAAAACAGAAAAGACCCTGCCTCTGTGAAGTTTATGTTTTAGTTGAGGGAGACTAGCAATATATAAGTAGATAATTGAATTATATAGTATGTTAGAAGGAGATGAGAACTAGGGTTAAACTTAAGCAGGCTCAGTGAATGGAGAGTTCAGGTTTAGTAGTATGTTCAGGGAAGCCTCCAGGAGCAGTTGAACTCTAGACAAAGATTAAAGAGGGTGATGGAATGAGCTCTGAGGGCAAAGCATGCATGGGATATTCAAGAAACAAGGAGCTCACTCACCATATGATGCTGTGTGGTAGGAGAGGTAAGCGGTAAGTCGAACAAGGCAGTCACATATGATCAGGTCATGTGTGCACTTATCTTGAGTGAAGTGGGGAGCTCCTGTGGAATATAATTTGAAGAATTTCCTAATGGATTTAATGAGCCTCAGAGAAAAGAAGTTAAGAATTTTAGTTTGAGCAGCTAGGAGAATAGAGTTGTCATTAACTGAGCTGGGAAGGCTGTGGAAAGAACTGGTCACAGGGAAAGGCAGAATTGTAGGCTCATTTTTGGAACTGTTAGTGAAGAAGATGAATAAACAATTGCATATGAGTCTGAAGCACATAAGAAAGAACTACTTCAAGGATGTAAGTCTGGGGTCATGTAAATGAATTTTTAAATTGTGAGATTCAACAGTAACACTAAAGAGTAGTGGTAGACAGGGAAGAGAACCAACGCAGAGCCCAGGGCCACATCAGCGTTCAGCGTGCAAGCTACCTTGGGAGCTGATGGTGGCCCTGGGCTCCTGGCTTGGGACAGAGGTGCTCATTCTCCCAGCTGTTCACAACTGACCGCTTGCCTGCTCACCAGGAATTGCCCCCAGGCTACCACACCCAAGATTTTACCACCACCATCCCGTCCACCCCTGACCCCTGCCCTTCATCCCACCAACAGCTTTGGTTCGATGCCTGGTCAATTTGAAGGCTCAGAGCCTTACCCTTTTCCTCCATTCTGAACAGCTCCAAGGGAGCTTCGCAGTTCCAGAGCACTCACAGCATCACTGAAAAAACTTGCTTTGCAGTGTAGAACTTCTTCCTCCTAACCCTACTGCCTTTCCACCCTTGCAGTGGTGTTTCTAAGAACACCTGAGTGCAGATGTGTCTCGGTTTCCCAAGGAATCTGTCCTAAATCAGTGGCTTTGGGCATAGCACTTGTGCTTGGCTTCCCTTTTGTCACATGGTGACAATTACATCAACAGAAAGGTGGTAGAGAGCAGGCATTACATGTGAAGAGCCTAGAATGACGCTTGGCTAATAGTTAGCACTCAAATCATGCCATTTACTCTTACTGGAACAAGATTTTCACTGTTCCCCCTTCTACAGCTCTAAAGATGATCAGAGTGCTCGGGAGGCCTGTTGTCCTCTCCTTGAACTCCCCAGACTATACACAGATGCTGCCATTATGTGCTCTGACAGCACCCTCCACTTCTGTCATTATAGGTTGTGCTCGTCTGTATAATTGTAGATTAAATTTTCACCATCCCTCTTTCCTGTAAACTCTATGTCTGTCATCTTCATGAATTATATCTCAAGAGGCTAGCACATTGTAGATACTCTATCAATATTTCTTAAACTGAATTGACAGAATTGTGCTTTCATGTCTGTGCCTGGCTTGGTTTGGCTCAGCTCTGGGAATTATAGACCCAAATGACCTTTATGAGCAATTTGACCTTTATGAGCCTCAAGAAGATTATCCATGGCTAATCTGTCCATCTCTCCATTCACTCAAAAATTATATACAATGCCACTCTGTGTTAAGTACTCAAAACAGAGGAGCAAACAAGATCTTATAGTCCAGGCATGAGGTAAACAATGAACAATGAATCAATTAAATAGCCATGAACTCTGTTGTGGAATTAAAATAACAACAAAAACAAGACTAGGGAGGGCAGAGATATCTCATTTCCTCTAGGAGAGGAAATTTAAGATGACACCTGAAAAGATGAGTAGAAGCCAATTATCAGAAAGATAGGACTATTTCAGGCCAAGTAAAATCTGAAAAAAGAGGTTGATATGTCAAGGAAGGAGAAAATCAGCTTCAAGGAACCAGGGGGAGGCTAAGCAGGAGGGGCAGGGGGTAATTCATGCAGAGCTTCAGCATTTTTGCAGCGCCTTCACAAGTTAAGAAAATTGTTCTTGGTGCCATCAAGAGGATGGATTGAGGGGAACAAGTGTGTGAGTGGGGAGAACTAGGTAGAGTTGTTGCAAGAAGTAGAGACAGTAGGGATGGAGGAAAGCAAATATCTTCCAGATATACTTTGAAAGGAGTCACGGTAAGCCTTCCAGAAGTGACAGCGGAAGGGAAGGAGACTAAAGAATGGCTCTCAGGTGTGTGGCTTGATCCAGGAAGTTGAATGGTGATGCAGTTACAGAAATGAGGAAAACTGAGTGAAGAAGGTAGGCTTTTAGAAGAGAACCAAGAGTTCCCTTGAGGAAATGCTAAGTTTTGGAAACTCAAGAGCCTACCATGGAATGGCCAGCTGTAATCATCTCCCTTCCTGAGCCTGCCCCAGACAGGAATGGAGCCCAGAATCTATTGGGATTGCTTGAAGTTGTGGGGGCCCCCAGAGAGTCTGAGGAAGAAAGAGCCTGCAGTGCTGGGGGTGAGTAACAAAAAAGAACAAAGCATAAAGCATCACTTGTCTCCAGCAAAGATCAACACTTAATGTTCTTGGAAACTGAAGCACATGGGTTTGAATGTCTGCAGCTAATGACCAGAAGGAGAGGTGTTGCCCAATCAGGAAAACAGCTCGAGTTGAGCTCTTGGCATGCTGTCCCCATTCCATGAAGACGGATCCCCTCATCCCACATGCCACTGCAATGGAAACCAGATTTGAAAGTAAGTGCAGGCCTGCCAGCTGGGTGCTTTTCAGACATCTGCAGGCAATCAGGGGCCTCCTCGGACATTTGGGGCCGGTTCATCATTGGCTTTGTACTGAGAAAAGCAAATGTTTTCTGTGACCACTGGTCTTTCAGTTCCACTAAGTGTGCTTTGGGATTCGCTGAGCTTCTGGGAGCTGGGGATGAATAAGGAAGGCTGCCTGGAGCCTTACCCCATAGCTCAAGCCCTAGGGATGTGACTGCACTGAACCCACAAGGTGCTTTTTTTTTTTTTTTTTCAGGCAAGTGTCAGGACCAATTCCTGTCCTAATGCCCTTTGACTGTGAGCACCACAGAAGTCTTGTCAGTGGGGTCACAAAGCTACTGTTCCTGCACCTTGGGGCCTCCCTTCTTGCCACTGTGATTAGGCCAGTTCTCAGTACAGCACAATCTCTATCCATCAGGGACAGATGAAATTTTTTTTTACTTCTACTGTTCTTACCAGTGAGATTGTTTTAAAACACTAACCCACCACTGCCACTTTCCCTTTGGGTCAGAGCTGTTCTCCTTAGCCAGGAGAGACCAAATATATAACTAGGCAATGACTGACTGTACACAGAAGTGGAATTCTTTCTAACACATCTCAGTAAACAACACAGGGAACAGCTTGCTGCACATCAGGCTTGGAGGAAATAGATGTTAATGCTAGCGATAATCCAAGAAGCTAAATGCTAAATTTCTCTAATAATCAGTCCAAAATGGTCAGGACTTCATTCACAACTTCCAACTCCCCTACTTTTTGACCCTCCAATCAACTTGGGGCCAACTAGAAAAAACCACTATGAACCCCCTAAGCAACCACACAGATGTGCCACTTCCAGTTGGCCTGCCCAGAGGTTCCCCATGCTATCAGCTCCCATCAGAGCACCCCAGAGGCCTACCCTTTGTCCACATAAGGCTTTCCACTCCTCTGCTTTCTACTGAGCCCAGTGCAAGACAGTGGCTGATCGCCTTGCTACAGTGAGCTCTGAATCAATAGCCTTTGCTTTTCTCCTGCTTCTTACTTCCATAGCCATTTATTAACTTTTCCATTGTGAATTTCCAAATGTAATTTAACAGTACATTCTGGCAACCATATTTGAGACCCAGTACATTAGTTAGGATACAAATCATGTTGATGTAACAAAGAGGCCCCAAGGTGATCTGGCCCAAATAGAAGTTCAAGTCTCCCCCATGTACCTGTTGACAGTAGGAGGTGATGGAAAATGGCGAAGCATCTTTGTCCCTTGAGGCCCAGATTCCCTGTTTTGTTGTTGCCGTACTGTTTCCTGGGGGTGTACAGGGAACAGACAATTCCTTCCTACCCTGTGTATTCTGACCAAAAGGAGGAAAAGTTTCCATATCAAGAATGTAGTCTGCAAGTTGTATGTATCACTTTCTGTTACGACTCATGAGAGCTTAGCCACAGAGCAACAGCTAGCTGCAAGGAGGCTGGGAAACGTGCAGGGGCCTAAGGCTTGTAGAATGGGCGAAAAACAGATGTCAAAGGACAGTTGACAGCTTCACCCAAATCATTCTGGATATGAAAGGATACATACAAATATATGTAGCTTTAGTTCTCAAACACTAGCACGTAAGGATTTGTATACAGTGTGAATAATAGAGCTTCTTGCCACATGTTTAAGATCTGCCACTTTCTGGTTCTTACCTCTTCCTCCAAAAGACCCTCTTCCCTCCTCCCGTTTAAGTGCCACTACCAAACAGTCGGGTCACACTCTGCATCAGAACCACTTCCAAATTCAAACTAATTCCCTCAAGCACTTATTCCATGAAATTATTGAAGAGTTTGAACACAACAAAAATAACTCTGAACTATCAAAGTAGGTAGATGGGAGGCGAAGGTTGGGGTGATGTGATAGGTACTGACACTCGGCCTGTGGAGGGGACACAGTGAGGCCCCTGTACATGTTGAGGTTGAAGTTGGACTCCCCAAATTAAATAGTTTTGTAAGTGGATAGACAGCAGATCATTACATTTTGATTTAAAAGAGAGAATGTTCTGATACCGTCTCCCTGAATGCTGGTGAGAAAGAGGGAGTGCATGGCACAGCCCCCATGCTGCCCAGCATGACCCCACCGCAGCACTGACTCTCTCAGTGTTTGCCCACAGGTGAGCACAGGCAGCGAGCACATCCACCTTCTCCGTCATTAGGTCTGCAGCACCTCACCAGCCCAGGCCCAGAGTTTGTGTTGGGCAACTGCACTGGTCACACTCCTGTATTTCTTTTTTTTTTTTAAATATTTATTTATTTATTTATGCATACAGAACTGGGATACAGGCCAGAGGTACAGGGGTGTTGAGAGGATTCACCAAAGACAGAGTGGGGAGCAGAACAGGCAGATAGACTAAGTACACTGCTGAGGGGAGCAGCGTGTGGGCCAGGAAAGGTCAGCTGGGCCTTGTGGGTTACTTCCCTGGCCAGGGATCCAACTCATGCTGCAGTTGCTGTGGATAGCTTCACAGTGCTGTGCCTTAACCCATTGCATCACCAGGGAGGGCCCTCATAGGTCTCGTCTTCTAAGAAAGGCCTCCCATGAAAGGGAACTGCCCCTCCTTACCTGATGCTACCATTCACCTTTTGGAGGTACATATTGGAGGAATAACAGATTTAAGCTCATATCATCCTTGTGATGGTTCAGTTAATGCGGCAACTTGACTGAGCTAAGAG
This sequence comes from Condylura cristata, assembly GCF_000260355.1. Lineage (NCBI taxonomy): Eukaryota > Metazoa > Chordata > Mammalia > Eulipotyphla > Talpidae > Condylura > Condylura cristata. The sequence continues at coordinate 33,599,383 of NW_004567108.1, read as the reverse complement.
ATATCCAGTAGCTGGTAAAACATTATTTCTGGATGTGTTTGTGAGGGAGTTTCTGGAGAAGATAAACATTTGACTTGGTCGGTTGAGTAAACAAAGATGATCTTTGCCAACACACGTGGGCATCATCCAACTCATGTAGCACCTGAATAGAACATAAAGTAAGAGGAAAGACTCTTTCTAATTCAACTGGGACATCTGTCTCCTCCTGCCCTTGGACATCAGTGCTTCTCAGTCCAGCCCCAAAAGCAGGCTCCTCTGAATCTCAGCCGCAGGCCTGCCTCACAGCATGAGCTACCTCGGTATACTGGTGGAGAAATTGATCATCAACAAGTCAGCTGTAGACCACACCTCCTGGCCCCCAAAGAAGAAAAGTAGGGTTTTAAAGTAAGACAACAAGGCATGAGTAGGAGTGGGAAAGCGGCCAATTACAATCTCTTAGTTCAGGGTTGCTAGTAAAAGGATTTGAACTATTTCCATTTTTTTTTAAGATTTATTTATTTATTCATACAGAACTGGGGTACAGGCCAGAGGCTCAGGGGCGGCGAGAGGCTTCACCAGAGACAGAGTGGGGAGCAGAACAGGCAGATCTACGAAGTTCACTGCTGAGGGGAGCAGCGGGCAGGACAGGAGAGGTCTGCCACGCCTTGTGGTCACCTCCGGGGCAGGTGGGAATCGAACTCATGCGGAAGTGGCTTTAGCTTCTCAGTGCTGTGCTTTAACCCGCTGCGCCACCAGGGAGGGTCACTATTTCCATTTTTAAAGTGGACATGTGATGTTAATTCTGACCTTAAAGAAAAAAAAAAAAAAAGAAAGATGCTTTCCTCCTATAATTTCAGTCCCCAAAGGTTGTATTAAATCAAGCCCTCAAACATGTTGGAGTGGGAGGGTTTTCTCTGATTCACCCTGGGCCCCAAAGTTTGCTCATTACCAACCCCATTGCACAGCTTTGCTTTCCACAGGTACATAGAATCCACAGCCTTTCTCCCCTTGGCCTTCAAGCAGTTTTCCATCTTTATGCATTTAGTTCAGTTATTTGAGTTGGAAGTTATTTAGCAAATTCATTATATTTAAGTGTCCGGGACCTTCCCCATACAGACAGGGCGTTAATGTGGGAGCGGCATCGGTGAGCGAAGATTCTTAGGAGGGAAGGAGAGCTGGCACAAGGAAGACACAGGAGTCAAGAGTTGGGTGCAAGTCTTCCTGCTCATCTTTTTAGCAGGTCTTTATTTATACTGTTTAGCAAATAGTTACAATAATGCATCAGGTAAGTTAATAAGAAGTCCACCTAAAAGTTCTAAAGGAAGAGGGGAAAAATGCATCCTCTTCCTGACACTTTATGGCATACTAGACTCTACATTTTTGTGATAACTTTCATGTATACAGATGTTTACTATGACTTCAGAGGTCTGGGAAAGGATGAACTGTTAGCAAAGGATTTAGGGGCTCTAGGAAAGGAGTAAATTGTGTTAGCAGAGTTACAAGTGATTGTCTAAAGAAAAGCTAATGGCTAACTTAAGGCTAGCAGAGAGTAGCTAGTGTTTTAGGAAAAGGTTAATCAAGACTAGCAGAGAGTAGTTAGAGATTGTTTAAGGGTAAATTAAGAGGAAATCACATGGTTATGCATTAAGCAAAACCTGTGTCAATAATGTTAGGAAATTGTCCATGGGTCCTTATGCCCTGGGAGTTTTATCTAAGATTTGTTTTTTGTTTTAAAAGACCAAGGAAGCTTCAAAAGACCAAGGGGGGGGGGGAATCCTATCTCTCCAGGAGCTTGCCTTTGTCTCCAGACAAAGTAATTTCCTGCCATGGGGTGACTTGTACTTTGCCCCAGCCTGGTAGCCAATTTGTGAAGCTAAGGCAATCCAGCTGCAAACTAATGTTGCTAAAAATATTTTTGATGTTATGATTATACAAAAAAGGGAGGTCGTAACATAAGTTAGCAATGGAAATTCTGATTTTTCGGAGTGTTTCCCTTCCATCCCGAATTTGTCCATTGATAGAAGCTGCAGCATAGCTTATGTCATTTAAGTAACGTTGTTCACATTTCAACACCTGCAAAAATCCAAGAGCATCCCAGTCTATTCCAGTTATCTCAACCACTAGCCTTTTCAGCACTTCCCATCTGCTAATAATAATGGAGCTGCAGGTCAAGGCAATCCCTTCAAAATCTGAATTACTTCAGGTTTTGGATGCAATAACCATTCCAAGATTATGGTTATATTCAACTGGCATGCTTTATAAACACAGAAAAAACAGCCTCTTTGGTGGCACAGGGGTTAAAGTCAATGCTATCAAGCCATCAGCAGCCACTGCAGCATGAATTCAATCCCCAGCCAGGGCACTAATCCACAGGGCATAGCAGACCTCTGCTGTCTCGCCTGCAGCTCCCCTCAGCAGTGTAGATCTGCCTGTCTGTTCCACAGTCTGTCTCTGGTGAATTCTCTCACCCCCTGGGCCTGCACCCCAGTTCTTATATGCATAAATAAATACATCTAAATAATAAACACAGAAAATAATTTTGGTTTATCCTTCTTTCCAAACAGGTTATAATTATATATACATATATATGTATATATGTGTATAATTTATACACATACACACATATATATACATATATTTATGTATATGTATTTATATACATATGTATATATATATATAAATGGTGAAGGACTTTTATAATGACTTAACATATTTACTATAAACCTCACTCTATGAATGAATCATTGTGCTGGCGGGAGCAGGAAGAAGGGGAGAGATGGGTAAAAGAAATCTGGGGAGTGGTAGGAGAAAAGAGGACAGTTTAGATAAGCATCTGGGATGGGATGCTTCTCAAAATCACCCTGCTTCTTTATCACAGTGAGCAGAGAGTATTTCCCCTCACCCACACCCACCACCACCCACCCACCACTACACAGAGTTCTGACGTCCTCTGGGGTAGGGGTGAGGCGGTTCTCTGTTCTCTGGCTCTGCTAGGAGCCTATGAAAATTTTACACCTTGTAATGCCAGTCCTGCAGAATATGTACCTAATAAAGAGGGACGGCAAGAGTAGTGACTCGTTTATGAAGTCTTCACAAATCTAAAGTGAAATGAGGAAAACAAGGAGAATTAGTAAGCGTATACTATCATATATGGCTAGGATTATAACTATAACTATATAGTTATAATCCTAGCCATATATGATAGTATACGCTTACTAACTCATTTGGAGAAAAAGCCATCCAGAGTGCCAGGCTTGCTTACACAGGCCCTATGCACACCTTAGATCTCTGAGCTTGCTTGCGGGTGTGCCCCAGGACCACAGAGCCCAGTTCATTGAGTTTAGAGGCAGGTGTGGAGTCTGGCATTCTTCTTTGCTTCTCTTGCTCTGAGTGAAACTCTTCTTTGGCTCCTCTCTAAATCCCATTCGTCCTCCCAAGCTGAGGAAAACATTAGAAAGTGAGAGGTCCCTTTTGGCCCTGGGAAATGCCCTTGTTCCAGGCTTCTCTCTTCAGGAGTCTGACATGATGTCTAGTCTGGGTTCAAATCCCTGCCTTGGGCACCAGGCAGTTTTTGGAGTGGGAAATCTGATCTTCATCGCCTGTCCCCTACCTCTGCCCTGCCTTCAACAGGTATGCTCCCCAGGAAGCTGCACTGTCCATGCTGCAGCCAGCCATACCTGGCAGGATCCTCCTGGCCTCCAGCAGGTCGTGGAGGGACCTCTGGGAGAATGGCTGTGGCTGCTATGAAGCCGGACAAGACTGATCTCAGTGATCCTGTCCTCAAGAGATCCCTACTCTACTTTTACTCCATAATTTCCAACTTAGTCATTAAAAGGCCATGTGATCTTCCCCATATGCGAGGGCAGCCATACAGCATTTGTTGAATCTGGAGTTTAGGAAGCGATCAGTTGAACTCTGCAGGGATGCAGGCAACCTCAACCATGTGCCATACCAGAACCCTTCTGCATCACCCATCATACCAGAGAAAGGTGTGGGTCTAGCAATTTCCCTTTCTTGAAGGGAAAATTTCTGGGACAGTGGGGAGAGGCAGAAAGGGGCTTGCTTTTACATCTGATATCTATAGTCAGCCACTAAAATTGTTTAAAATTTAAGGAGGTTACTGCCCAAGGGATCTATTACAGTGGCCTGTGCAGATCTATATTTTGTCATATGAACCATAGTGCCAGAATAATTCTGCATAACAAACAATTGTGAAATCGCAGTGGGCCTACAGTAAACATTTATTTGGCTCCACATCCACAGGGAGGCGGTCTGGCTACCCTCAGATGGGCAGTCCTGGCCTCAGCTGAACTGACTCCCATATTTGGGGCTCAGCTTTGGCTGATCTAGGATGGCTTTGATGGGGGCCACTGCTTTAGGTCATCTTTCCCTGTTCCTACTGCAACTGCAGAGGAGGAAAAGGGTGTAAAGGTGAAAATACTTTTTCAAGCCTCAGCTGATCTTGAATTTGCCAATCTTTGATTAGTTAAATTGAGCCACATAAACTCAGGACCCTAAGGACATTGTGCTGCAAAAGTATGTAGAGAAGTACTTGGATACAGGGAGTGTGAATGAATGCAGGGATAGAGTTACTGGGACTAGGAAAGCTGCAGTCTGCCACCCTATACTATTAGGTTTTTATTGCATCCGAATCTGAATTTGGTAAAAATAAAAAAAGGAAGATAGGTATGTTAAAAACAACACTTTTTCTCCCTTGTGCTTTCCTACCATACACCTGTGCTCCCCAACAGACAGCCCTCTGAAACTTGCATAAGGCATTGAGTATGTTTGTGGATAATTATTAATAAATAACAACAAACACCTCTCTGGAATCCTTCACGATATGACGAGGTGATACAGCCTAATGTCGACATGAAATGAAGGTGTACTCCCATACCCACAGACCGACATTTGTGAAGTGTTTACAGCCAAATAAATCCAATTCAAGCAGCACATCTGTCGCCAGTCCTCTGCAGCTGTGTTATTGTAGCAGCACGGTTCTCCTCTCCTGCTTCCACAGCACCCTCCCCTGAAGCCTTGAGCGCCTTGAAACTTGGCGACAGCGCTGGTAAATGCGTCTATTACTCCAGTGGTGCGACGTATCTGCGGGAACACTCAGGCGCCGGCCTAAGGAGCAAGGGTGGCTTAAGCACGGGCTTATTGGGTTTGATCTCTGGTTCTGTCACTCCCTGGCTCAGGATTTTGGGACTTGTTGCTTTCAAGTAAGTGAAGCCATCCCCAAGCAGGACTAAGAAACGATGATGTCTGGTGGCTTCTAGAGTGAGGCTGCTGCGGAGCCTTGGGAAGGGTGTGGCCAACCTAGAGAAGGGCGTGGTCAAAAAAAAAAAAGAAAAAGAAAAACCCAGCAGGTGTGCTCTTTGCTTTTCCTCGCAACCCTCCCTGGGCCAGCTTCACCAGCTACTGTCCACAAGGCAGGCAGGAGATGTGCCTCACAGCTCTTGGGTCTACTTGTTTCGGGGCTAGCCACATGGGGATTGTAACTGTCAGCCCCAAATTCAGTTTCCTGTGGAAGAAAATATGGCATAGCCTGAGTCTGACTTCCACTCCTGCTCCAGGAGGCAGTGAGATGGGACAAATGAGGCTGCTGTGGGTCCAGACACCCAAATGAATTTCCAAAGAAGGATGATTCGTTGTTAGCAGGGAGAGAACCCAAGCCAGCTTCAAACGATTGTAGCGGTTCAAGCAGTTGTTCCGCTTCTCAGACCCGGTTTCCTTATCTGTACAGTGGAGGCAATATTAGACCCCACCTCTGTGGATTATGAAAACTGAATAATTTTAATAATTAATGTTTCTAAACCAGAAACATTTCATGAACTATAAAAGATGATAAAGTATTATTAAATGTCTCATAGACTAAATCTTTTTGATCCTATCTTTCTTATGGAAAGCGTGAGACTGAACAGATCTGAGATCCAGTATAAATATTTCAAGGACAGGTCATTGTGTCTAGATCATGGGCACCTTTTTGCGAGGGACTAACCAAAAAAGTAACTATCCAAAGCTATGGAAAATATTTTTTCTAATTATAGAGCAACATATTCTTATTATAAAGTACTCAAGAAATACTGTGGGATATTCAACAGTAAGTAAAATATCTCCCATGATCCACTCCCCCTCCACCCTGAAATCCAGCCATAACATTACTACAGTTTGGCATTCCTCCTAGGGAGACAAGATTAGCCAGATGGACCAGGCACAAGAAAGTTGGAAAATGAAAGCCAATATATGTAACCCAAATCCATAAATATTTTTGCGCCTATAGAAACTAACCCAAAGAGAATATGGTGAATAAGTGTGGCTCTATTTTTAAAAAGAAAAAAAAAAAAGACACCATTTGCAAAAGTAAAACACAAGGTAAAATCTGAGGGAAGGTTTGTGCAGGGCATGTAAATGACAAGGGATTATTATTGAGAACCTACAAAAGCCCATACATACTCCTTCTCCCCCAAAGACTCCTGCTTGCCTTACCCCCCCAAAAGGAAACTGAAAATGAAGTCATTTTCCATGAGAACGAAAAATAAACTTAAGAAAATTTGCTCAATTTCATTGATAATCAAGGAAATTTTTGAACAACAATATAATACCGTAACCATGAAACTTCTGATAAGTGTCTTTCTTTTTCTTTTTGCATAGAAGAACTGGGATGTAGCCATAGGTACAAGGGGTAAGAGGATTCATCAGAGACAGAATAAGATTTTACTGAAATATACTGCTAAGAAGAGCAGAGGGCAAGACAGGAGAGGTCTGCTGCGCCATGTGGATCAGCTCCCTGACCAGGGACCAAACTCAGGCTGAAGTTCTGAAACAACCCCTAGCCCAACAGGGAGGCCCAGGGTGATAATTTCAACATTTGATATGCAGATTTTAGAAGGGTATGGAGAAACAGGTATGTTTACACAGTCTCAGTGTAAATATAAATCAGTAAGTATAACCCCTTTGGGAGCAATCTAATGTATCTACTAATTGATACATAGCCACTTTGACTTCTTAGTACTTATCCTTGAGAAGCATTCCTATACACATACACCCACACATACCCCCCCCACAGGAAGCATACCCAAGATGTTCACTGTAGTAATGAAAAGTTGTAAATACTTAATGTGCTGTGGTATATAGTTAATTTATATGCTTTAGAGTATTATGCAACATTTAAAAAGAAAGGGAAATGAATGGATCAAAATTTAAGATCTAGTAATAAGCAAAAGAAAATTGCAGAACATGAAAATGATGCTATTAATGAAAATAGAAAAGAAAGCAAACAAAATATCTGGCTATATAGCATCTATGGGTACCATTAAGGATGCAACAAAGAAATCTGGAAGGCAGCACAGCAGCTGATATTAGTGATTTAAAACTGAGGAGGAAAGAAGCCCGGGGTAATTTTATTGTTATAAGAATTGACATGTTACTTGAGTACTTCAGAATCAAATATTATAGTCTATTATAAAAATTATTATGAGATAGATACAGGAATATAGGAAAGTTTCAGCCTAAGGTTGTTGCTGAATTTTATGATGGGGGATGATCATGAGATACTTGACAGGAACAATCTGTAGTGGAGTGGAACTTGGGGGGTGGGGGGTACTGAACATAAGTGCACAGATGTGCAGTCCCAGCAAAGCAAGAAAAAACAGGCTGAGGAGTGGGGTTCTATAAGCAGGAGGTGTTTGAAGAACACAAAAGAGCCCTTCTTCACAGGGCCTTTTAAAGATGGTGACATAATTTTTCTGATGATAAAATAATTCAAGTTTATTGTCCCAAATCTAATCAATACAGAAAAGTACAAAGAAAACATAAAATTCACCCCCCACTCTACTTCTCAGAGAGAAGCTCTGCATATGTCTGAGTGTACACTCGTCCCCTTACCGCTCCTTTGTACCAGAGCCCAGACATTGCCCATCCACCAAGCCCCACACTGTGCATAACGCTCACCCCCATGGGGTGTAGGCAAACTCCTCCTTATCCACATTTCTACTTAGGCCTCACTAATAAAGGAGCTACCTGAAAATTCTCAGGGTTGAACATAAAAATGAAATGCACACACATATCTTCCAGAAAAGGATAAATGTTATCTTTTTTTAAAAAAAAAAGTGGAAGAAATACTTATTCCTTAAAACCACATTTTACCCTTGTTATAATGCCCAACTTGTATTACCAGTCAGCAAAAGGGCACCTATGAAGCTTCCTGTCTGTTTTACCTCCCAGGAAAAAGAGAACCCAGAGTATGGCTAGACTTACTCCTGGCCTTTTTCCCCAAAGGTATCCCTAAGATCAAAGGCAGTTGAGTTACATGCTTGAATGGGAGAGTATTTCTCTTCATTCCTATCAGTAATTCCTAAGCCATTTTTGGCTAATGCTTGTCAGCAAAAGGTAAATGTGTGTGGTAGCTGAGGGGAGGGTCACTGGGGTGGCAGTCCCTGGGACGTTTGGGATTGGGGCAGGTAAGCGAACCTCCTCAAACACTGCAGGCAAGTACCCCTCCCTCTTTGGGACAGAAGGCCACCAAGATGCTTGCAGAACGAGTTGGCATGTTCAGATAAAGCCCTGTTTGTTGGGAGATGCAATAAGGAAATGGCTCTAATATCAGGTGGTCATGATGACTTTCTCGGGCTACTTGGCACAGGTGACAACACATTGTCCTTTGTAAGAGCCATGTCCATGCTGCTTTGCACTAAACACAACTCCAGTGACCGAGGGCTGATGCTATGGGAAGGATTGTGCAAGATTCCAGCATGCCAAGATAGATGAGACAACATCCTCGGCTTCAAGGAGGAGGTCAGGCTAGTGGCCCAGACAGAGATGAAACAAACTCACACTAATACAGATGGGATGACGTAAGAAAACTGTAACTAAATACTCAAAGAAAAAGAGAAAGGCTTGCAGTATGTCTGCACTTTATAAAATCTTTCACGTGTGACCATTTACTTACAGAGTTTATTTGGGGTACCATTTGTGGTAGGTGGCTCTTGCTGTCAGTCAGCCAAGTCACCCAAGTGGTACAGTCAGTGTTGCCACCACATTAACCCAAGCTTCTTGCCTCCTTCTGCATCTCTCCCCCGAATCAAGTTTCAGGAACCACCTATTCTCTCTTCACCCTGACTGATCTTCAGTCCCTAAGGACAGGCTTAGGTGTTGGGTTGAATCATAGTGTTTGTACACCAAGTCGGAGGAAAGGATTATAAATTGAGGGTAGAGAAGTTCTGTCTCCTACCTGAAAGAACTTGTAAGTGGAGTCTTTGCTACATTAATATCCAATTGCCCCTTCTCATTTTGCTCTTTTGGTGAGCAGGGGCATTATCAAGGGGGAAGGTGCTAGAACTCTTCAAACCCATCCTTCCTATCCTAGCTATATTTGGAGTCACGAGCACTTATAATCTCTGCTACCATCCCCCTTTGTCCCTTATTCCCCAGTCCTTGCAATGCTCAAGTCTGTTTTCAAGTGTGAGTCTCCCTGGACAGTCTAAGACTCCAGTGGCCTCTCGGATAGCTTGGTGGGACCCACTGAGGCTGGTGCCCCACTTCCTGCCCTTGGCACTGTGGTCCTGGACCAAATGACATGTGGTGATTAACATGACACTTTCCATGTCCCCAGTGCCTGGCAGCAGACCTTGCTTTTTAGTTCTGGGCTTGAAGCTTCTTTGGAAATCTACAAAGGCTCTTCCATTCACAATGAATAATCCTAATTTCATAGTTGTCCTCATGAGAACTCAGATTCCACTTCTCCATGTGTCATGACCTCCAATTATAAGGGATTTTTGAAACTTTTCTACAAGAATTTGAAAACATTTTCTGGGGATTCCCCCCACCCCCACCCAGAGCCCTCTGAAAATATTGACTCCTGGACCCTCTTTCCCTGTCAAGCCTACTCTAGGCGTCAGATACATTGACTCATTTCAAAACTACCTCTCATTCTTTGATCTCAGAAAAGGAAGGACCCCTAATCAATTTTACTTCACCAGGGAAGCTGTGTCTTTGTCAAAGGAAGGTGAGTTGGGAGAGATGTGGTCACTCCTTCTGTTGTCCCTCTACCTGCCCTTGTCCACCCCTGAGCCCCCACCACCCCACTGACGGGAGGAAAGTGTCCACCACATTGCAGAGGTTCCCTCTCTCATCCACACCCTACCGCGTGCCCTAGGGCATGCATTGTTAAAGTTCTATGGAATCGCTGAAGTTAAAACAAACTTTTGGCCAGTCAGCATAGATTCTACCTTTCAAGAGCTACAATACCCCCATTTTCACTGGTAAACTGCTTTTCTACATCAGTGTGCGGCTTGAAAGAAATGTCAATTAGTACACCCTTTGCTACTTTACGCAAGCCTTGGGCGTATGGCCCCGCTGAGGGCAGTTAGACAGTGAGTGTTCATATGAGCAAAATAAGTATGGGGTGGGGAGCCCCACGCTCACAGTCATCCTGCCCCTGGCCAGCCCACTGATTAACCCTGCCAGGTGGACCTTGGTGCTGCCTGGTTCGTGTCCTTTTTAAAACTTGTTTCTTCAGTCTTCCCTTTAGTTCTGTGGGCTACTAGATATCATTATAATAGAGTTCTTCTTCTCCTCTTCCTTTTTTGCTTAAATTTGCTAGAGTCTATTTTTGTTCTTTGCAACCAAAACATCTTGACAAAGGATTTTTCTGATTCTACCCCTTCACTTCATTAGGGAATGGAGGGGCAGTATGGCTCTTGCCTGCACACAGCAAAAGGGAACAGAGTGAGACAGAGCTCAGGTCTCCTCAGCCCCTCTCTGGACTCTTTCCACTCACCAACTACCTGTGTATCTTTAGGAACTAGGGTGGATATAGGAGCCTGCGCCTCTGTAACTGGGTGATGGTGAGCCCACAGCTCTGGAAATGTGGCTCTTGTCCATCTTGGGAGCTGAACGCTAAGAAGGGTCTTCAGTGGCTCTCATATAGGCCATTATCTTGTTGCCAGTCTTTGGGCCTGAGTTACTGAGAGCTTACTCAGAGAGCCCTGCGGCAGGCTTTGAGGGATGTGAGGGAAGTGTGGTCAGCACTCAGACATAGGACCAACCTGTGGTTCTCATCTTCGACCTCAGAGACTGAATGTTCTTGTAGAAGTCCAGCTGCCATGACGGCTGGGAGCAGCAATTTGAGGGTGATTGTGACATCACACTGCCCTCACCTAATAGGGCCCTCAGTTGTGTTCCTGACTCTCCATTGCCAGTGCTGCTCCCTGAACACAGGTTTTCATCATCTCTTACCTGGGCCTGTTTCATCAGCCATCAGCCAGGCCTCAGGTTCTTACTTCCACTCGCTTTGGGAGATAATTATGAAGCTCTTGTCACCCTTCCCTTTCCAAGTTTTGGTAGTTTCCCAGGCCTGTGAAGAAAGCAAAAACTTAATCAGAGCCTTCTAGCCCCACCCATCTGGCTGAATTTCTATTCAGTGATAACACACACACACAAACACACACTCACTCTCATTCTGGCAGTGCTTTCCACCTCCCTTCAGCACATCAAACTCTTTTCACCAAAGCTGTACTTCAATCTACTAAAGATTCCATTTGAGTCCATTCCTCATCTTTTTCCCCTTTAGAAATTCTTTCATGTCTCAGGAGCTGAATGTGTGCTCCTGCTTAACATATTCTCTGCTCCCATTTCTTACCCCAAGATTGATGGTCTATCTGAAGTGTTCCCACAGCAATTTGCTATTGCTTGCATTGTGCTACTATTTTCATTTTGCTTTGCAGGAGTGTTAGTCCTTGCCTTAAACTCTCTCACTGGCCTCTTATCATTTCTGTATCCCACCCACAGAACCTAGTACATTATGCTTAGAAGGATGTGTTGAATTCCTTCATTCAACAATATTTGTGGATTGCAGAACAGTAGGCATATCAACAAGACTGGGTGCCAGTTCTGATCATTCTCTCCACCCTCAACATTGATTTTGCTAATTTTCTACCAACAAACACTGATTTTCCTTTAACCCCTAACTTCCTTCCATCCTGTCAGTATACACATAGCTCTTTCCTAACCTAATCAAATCATAACACTGTCACAATTGCGGCCATAAAGAAATAAAAGTTAGACACTCTGTGCACAGTAGGATGATTTCTCGATCCTCTCTTCTCCTCCTCCCCAGCGGTGACTACTTTCCTCATGTTGGCATTTATGTATTTTGCAGGCATCCCGTATATGGTCAGGGCACTGAAATAGAAACTTGAGGGGGCCTGATGCTTCCACAGATAAAAATAAAATGTGGGTGTTTAGAACTATGATATAGCCAAAATTCCAGTGTTAGAGGCATGTTCTAGGTTCTGTGGATGGAACCATGGAGTAGAGGCCTCTTACCCAGGGTTTTCTTCACTTCATGAGGATTGACAAGACTATGGAGCTTTGGGCCTGGGAATGAAACTCCCCTTTTACCACCACACAGCCTGGATCTTCATGTAGCCTTCATGTAGTTGGTAGTAAACCAACTTGGGGATCATCTCAGCTTCACTCATTGCCTGTCAGCCTAGACCAGCATTTATAGACTGGCCCAGCTTTTCATGTATCCTTAATCCATAATGGCAGATAAGTCTGCCTATTTTCAAGTTTTATATAAAATATGTGCTGTTTATATATATCATTCAGCAAATTGCGCTTTTTTGCTCAGATATATATATATATATCGAAGTCTTATAGCTGTGTTATATATTTTTTTAAAATATTCCGCTGTATGCAAATAGCAATATTTATAATTTTTTTCAGTGGAAAATGATCTAATTCTAAAATTCTGACAATGCCTTAGTGCACATGCCTGTAAATATGTTAGTATATGTAACTATTAAGGTATCTCTTTGTATTTATAATTTGCACTGTGTTAGTAGTAAGAAGAATGAAGTTATTGAAGCAGAGGTTGGAAAACTTTCATAAAGGGCCAGAGAATAAATATTTTAAGCCATACGATTTCTGAGGCAGTATTTGTTCTGGCCTAGCAGCACAAAAAGCAGTCACAGACACTCATTCCTAAACTAATGGGTAGCTTCCAATTCACGTTTTTAGAAAACTAGCCCATCACTAGTAGGCTGTAGTTTGCTGACTTTTATTCAAGAAAATTTCTCTGAAAAAGGTATTCTAACCAATAGAAAAATAAGCAAGATTGGAACAGGTAGTATAGCAAGATAATGTATAAACGGACAGTAAGTACTTCAACAGTTCAATCTCTCAAGGCACCAGACTTTATAATCAAATTCTCTCCCTGCCATAGCCCCACAAAGCCTTCAGCTACTTCTGCTAGTGGCAGGAAGCAGCCATGCAAATGAAACCAGTGATGATAGCATCCTGGAGAAGCTCTCCCCAGTTTAGATTGGGTGGGGACAGCCCTGTCTGTCTCCTTGTCTACTCTGAAGTATCTTGGACCCTCTTGGTGCCTGCAGATGCCGTTCAGCAAGTGGGGGTGGGGGAAGGAACATCTGTGACGATGAACATGAGCGATGAAGGACAGACAACCATCTCCAGGCCACCCTTCCTCAAGGTTAAATTCTTTGTGAAAGAAGAACTTAACAATGGGATAACAGAGCAGCAGCAAAGAGATTTCCAGAAGCCTCTCTGCTTGGTCAGCTGTAATATGTTTTTTTGAACATTGCTGATACCATACATTTTAAATGAGTCAAACTTTAAGAGAGTTTGCCATTAGTAAAACATCCCACTACCCTGAAGTGTGATCAGCAGGGAAACTAATAGCTGCAGAGTTTGCAAAACACTCCATCTTCCCTGGATTAAGTTAGCAACCTGGGAAAACACTGGGAACAGATGGTTTGCAATCAGGGTTTAACAAGCAGACCTGAGAGGAATGGAATGTCTGCCTGTGACAAACTAATGGAGGAAATCTGTGCACTGCCCTCCAGGCATTGGGAGGGCCCTGATTATGTTGGTACTAAAGTCTGGGGAAGGCCCCAAGAAACAGCACTCAAAAAAGCAGGTCTGGTTTATAGTTGTTGGTTCACGTTTGTTTTTACTTTATTACAATTATTATATATATATATAAATTATTATATATATAGATATATATATAGAGAGAGAGAGAGAGATTCCCCCCACACCCCACCCCATCCCACCCCCATTGCTTACACTCCTGCTATGAGTGAAACCATCCAGCATTTTTCTTTCTGGCTCATTTATCTAAGCATGATCTTTTCCAGTTCCATCCATGTTGCCACATATGGCATGAGTTTATCTTTTTTGATTGCTGAGTAATATTCCAGGAAGGAGAAAGGAAAAGATCAAAACAGGGATGGGAAGAGCACATGAGACTATGGTGATGGCACACGGGTGAAGTTGTGGTAGGAAGTCCAGGGGGGTTATAATGGAGATGAAAAAAATGCACAAAATGAAGAATAATGTGAAAGAAAGAAAGAAAGAAAGAAAAAAGAAAGGAAGGAAGGAAGGAAAAGAGAGAAAGAAAAAAAGAAAGGAAGAAAGCAGGCCTATCTCATCAGTTAAGATACTACTGTTGCTAGTACTGCTTTACCCCAGCAAGGAGGCTTTGGTGCCTTCTTTATCTCAAATATTGATGAGTTCTTACCTGGGTGACATGGCAGATGTGGTCACATCTGTTTTAGGCACGTAAGATTGTGACACAGACCACCAAGGAACCCCAAACCATATTCCATCTCAGAGCTCACCACTCCGGGATACTGTCATCTTCATGCCGTCTCCTTTCTACAAACCAAGTGAGGAAGCAAACTGCCTGAGAGCCCTAACTGCTGGCATCACAACAAAGGCCATGTGAGAACTGACTGACCTGGGAAGGCAGTGCCCTTAGGTCAGGTGCCAGAACTAGCTATGAGGTCTAAATGTCCCCAGTGCAAAACTTCTTCCTTACGATATCAATTCAGTCCTCTGAGAAAAGATAATGGAAAGATACATTTTAGCCCTGACAACTAATTTTCAATAACTGCCTTTCTTAGAAACTATTTTGTAAAGCCTGTATGACCCAAGTTGTGCCTGTGTGCTCATCAGAACATGAGAATAAAAGGTATTAATCCAACTGGGTTAACTTGGATTGAACAGGTTTTTGTGTGATCCTGACTTGCTCAAAATTATGTGTCCCACATGGAGTACTAGCATCTCCAGGTGCCACTTATTTATGCCACCAAACAAGTCCTTCCTCACTAATGGTACAATTGCTACATCTGCTGGGACTCACCCTACTCGGATGGGGTGCATGCATTCATACACATCTTCCTGGCACCACTGGGGTCCAGTGTGCCCAGCTGAACCTGCCTAGGGCACACGTACACGCATCCAGCCTAGACCCTGCACAGTTCTGATAGGTTGCCAGTCCCTCTCAGGAAGAGGTAATTGGCCTGTTTCCCATCTTGGTGTCTCACTTTGCTAGTTGTACTCATGTAATCCCACTTGAGCCCCCTGTCTCAGTGAGCCTTTAATAAAATCAACTCTCTAGCTTCGTCTGGAGGTTCACCTATAGTTTATACCATAGGCCAAGACACACTGGTCTCTCCATTCTCTCTCTCCTTTCACCCCCTCAGCTCCCTAGGATACTACAGGGCCTGTATCAGAAGCCCTCTGCACACCACCTCGCACGAAGTGACACCAAGTAGGATATCACTGACCTCTAGGGACAAACTCAGATAAGCAAGAACATGAATTTGAATTCAAGATTATAGACCCACTTCATTTAAAGAAATAAAACATAGCCAAAGCTCACTGGACTGAAGGGAAAAGTTAACTCAACTGCTAAATAACATATATGTATGTAATAACTTAAAAGAACTTGATTCAACAGCAAACATTTATGTACATTTACTGCCAGAAGGACAAATACATAGCAAGCATGTCTTCACTGCCTGTGATAGACATGGCCAATCAACCAGATACTTTGCCAGTGAATCTAGATGAGATGGTATCTTTCTCAAAATTGCATCCCTTGCAGCCATTATCAGTTACTAGAAATTTGCCTGTAAAATAAAACCAATTTGCTATTCCTAATTAACCAAACACAGATACTGGGGATATCAAGATGACTAAAAAAATGTTTGCCTTTGAGCAACAACTCGATAGCCAGGCACATGACATCTATTACTACAGATTGTGAGGGACGAGGGCTGTGACTGGCATGGTAGTCTGAAATGGGGAGGTGATGTTTACATAAAAAGAGTAAAACAGGATAACAGAAAGGAGGAAGTAGGGCAGTGAGAACAACAGACCAGGCAGCACAATCAAAGATGATTGACACGAATACCCACAGCGTGGTGGGGCATGTCTCGGGAACAGATTCGAACCACCCAGAAGGGGAGGTGGGAATCTAAGTTGGGGCCAAACTTTAAAAAAGCCTGAGGAGACTGGATGACATTGAGAAGACCATGAAGAGACAACTGAAAATTTCTGAAAAGGGTGGTTATAGAATCAGATCTTACTTTTAGAAAATTAGTTCTATTAGGGTAGAAGTGATGGGAATCAGGAAGTCCCATCAGAACATTAGGTTATAGAACAGGCCTGTGTTTTGAAATTAATGTTATTGAATGAATGAATGATAGAGACATGGGATGGGGCAACAGGGATTCAGAACCTCTCGCACCCTCTCCCCAACTAAGGCTGCTCTCTTTTGTTTATAAATTGGACTTCCATATAGGTCTTGTTTGAAAAGAGTACTCTGTAATCTAAATAAGAAATCTAAAAACCACACTTTAGATAGGGGGTGATAAGAGATGAATTAATTCACCAGTGAGCCATATCCTTCCATATATGAATAGTAAAAGACAAGAGACCCCTAATTTTCACCATTCCCTCACTTAATCTTTGGCCCAAAGCCTTGCAGAAAAAACACTACAGCAGTAAGTCTTCCCCTTCTCATCAGAGAAATGGCACCGTGTTGAGCAGTGGTGGTTCTCAGAACTGAAGTTCCAGAAATTTTGGAATGTACTTCTAAGGACCAACAATGTAGGACTGCCAGTTTTCCAGGAAAGAATATTAAGAAAACAAGTGCCATTGACTAGTCATTTCCAAAAAGACAATTTACCAAAAAAGCAAGAAAAGTCATCTCAACAATAAAGTGTGACTCTTTATATTAAATACACTTTTTGCTTCACAAAACCTTTCTGGTTTGGATTTAAATGTTGGTTTTTACCTTAAACCAATAAGGATATTGCCCTGACCAGTACCCTCCATGGGTGGGTTTGAGAGCCAGCAAATTAGTAAGTTCCCAGAAGCTGGGTTAGGGAGAGCTCTTGCCTCTTTGCTGATCCTAACACCTTACAGTCCCATGCAATTGCAAGAGAAATCTCTATTCCTAGAAAAGAGGGAGATGCCTTCAAAATTGGAGCCTGGAGTTTGTTTTTCTATAAGTGAAACTAATTTATAAATGGTAGTTTATTACAGTTGGAATGTCAGAAGAGTCAGGTGCTTTGGGTAGTTATATATAAAGTGTCTCTAGTAGATTGGAGTTTAATCACTTATAACCTTGTTCTCGTCCGAAAATACATACGAGTTTTCCAAAACATGACTTGCAAATAAACTTGAAAGGACCCTTTGTTCTTGTTGGCCTCCTGGCCCTTTTGCATTCTAGATGTTTGTCTCATCCTTTGTCCCCTGATGCAAGTATTGAGTTTAATGGAAACTTTTCATTAATAAGCTTAGTATTCTTTCTAAAAATGTGTGTTCTTGCCTCCTCTGGGACATCTGTTTGGATGAGGGAAGGCATCTGGCTGGGAGTTAGGAGCCCGGGGTTCTAATTCTGACATTGCCATATATTGGCTTTGAGCATCTGGGCAAGGGTGAAGTGACTGTGCTCTGCCTTTGGGATTGTGCCATTGCCAACATTCTGTGATTTATGATTTTATGGCAAGTAGAGTATAGACAGTGACAGAATCTTTCCAAGCTCCCATTCCTGGTCAAAATGTAGTGTGAATAGTTCAACTACTTTATTAGGATGTCTTTATTTTTATGGCTTTTCCACCAAATGCATTGCTTTTGCTAGTTGGTCTGAGTTTTAGGGACACATACTTGGCCCTTACATCCTCACATGCTTTTGACAACAGGCAACAGAGGAGATGGGAGCCAGACTCTTTGGAAGTTCTATAATGTACAGCTCCTGCTGGGATTTTGATTTAAGGAACTTGTCTCACTGTAATAAGTTACCAAGGCTCTCCTTCTGTATCTTTTCTTGTGCACTTTGTTCTGAAACATTCCAAAGAATATACTCTAGAAATTAGCCATTCCTATTTTGAAGGTGGGAGATGGGTGAGTGTCACTATGAGGGAAAAAAAAAATCTGTCCTCTTAGATGTTTCTGTGGTTCCAAGCCCACTGCAAGCTATTTCTTTGACTTGACAAAGAAATTCATTGTACAGAAAGCTGCTTCTAGCCCAGCTCTGCTGTTTATGGCTTAGGTTCAGCACTGCCATCATTTTTGCAGACTCAGTCCCAATACTCCTAGAGAAAAGATGGTAACCTGAGGGTGTGACTTTGGTGAGTGCACAAAGAGTGACCATATGCCCAGGACGAAGTCACTCATGAACATTTGCTTATACTCTTAGCTGGTGTGATGCAGACTCTTAAATGCAAAAACCAAAGAAAGAGCCCAAACTCCCTACATTGTTGCTTTGATCCTTCACTAGTGGAATCAAAGAAACATGACAATAGTGGTAGTAACAACAGTAAGCAGTTCTCATTTACTTGGTCTCTTTGAGAGGTATTTCCCCAAATCATTGTCCCCGTTTGGCAGTGAGGAGCAAGAGATCATGTAATTTGTCAAAAAGCTTGATATCCGAACTAACAGAGATCTAGGATTTTAACCCAGGTCCATCCAGGAAAAAAAAAATTCACTTTATTCACATATTAAAATACTGATGTAACTGCCCTGGTGCCTTCTAACTTACAAGTTCTTTAACAGCTTGTCCATAGTTCTGCTCAAGTAATAGTCACCTCCCCAGCTCATTTCCTGTCTGCCTAATGACAGAATCTCTTCCCTTGCCCTTTCTTCAGTGTCTCTGAGAATATCCAAGTGGCAACAAGGATGCTCTTGGGAACTCACGCTCCTGCTTGCACTTCTCCTGTTCCTCTCCACTGGCCCCCTGGCAGTTACAGCCCTACGCTGTGTAACTCTCAGCGACCTGCCAAAGCTCCAGAGTGGTAGGAAACCACTGTGATCTTAACAGACCTTGGACCATCAACCCTCCTATCTCCTGCTGCTTGTGTGGCCCGATGGCATCCTTGCTATTCCCAGGCTTCTCTCTGACTAGAGGGGAAGGGATGCTTATCACATTTCCTGCTCTGTTCAGTGTATTTTATTTTGCATGCATGTGGCACAGATAGGAAAATACAGACCTGCAGCAGCCTTATCTGGACCCACTCTGGGGTTTCTCCATACAGTCCTTCCATTTAGGACATATAAGCACCCTGGGCCTCAAATAGGATTCAAGAATCACGCAATGGTGTCTCTTGACCATGTAATGGTCAAGCGTTTTTGGGTTCTACAACTGAGTCAGATGGACAAAGGCTTCTTCCTTCTTTAAAGAGAAGTTGTCCTCCCAAGGTCCCTGGCTTTCCCTATAGTTTGGTGTGCCTATGTATATATGAACTCACAGGCTTCAGAAAAATTTGGCTAGAGGGAAGGAGACGGTATTTCTAGCAAACATTGGTGTCCGAGTCTCAGGAGAGAAAGCCAAAGAGATGTATGTTGGGATGGGGATAATATTTTTTTTTTAAAGATTTATTTTTTCGTACATACAGAACTGGGGTACAGGCCAGAGGCTCAGGGGCAGTGAGAGGCTTCACCAGAGACAGAGTGGGGAGCAGAACAGACAGATCTACAAAGCACACTGCTGAGGGGAGCAGCGGGCAGGTCAGGAGAGGTCTGCCACGCCATGTGGTCACCTCCGGGGCAGGCAGGAATCGAACGCATGCAGAAGTGGCTTTAGCTTCTTTGTGCTGTGCTTTAACCCGCTGCGCCACCAGGGAGGGCCGGGATGGGAATATTTTGAGCTACCTACCATGATTGTGCATCTGATTTTTCTCCCCTCCCCCCACCCCACTCAAGCAAGTAGCAACTCACTGCTTTTGCCTTTGCCTCATGAGAGGTTTGTGGAAGGGCAGAAGGCAAAGACTTTTCTTCCAAGCACTGGAAACAAATGCCTAAGTCCTTAGCAGAAGACAAGGAAGAGGGAGACAAAGAAGGGGCAGAGAGAGAGAGGAGGAAGGGCGAGAAAGCTCTTTCTAGAGAAACAGGGACGGAAAGAGCAACTTCTCCAAAAGATCCAGTACAGGTAGGAGAAGGCAAAGTAGAAGTGACAGAGAGAAAGAAGTGTAAGTCTTGCTTCCTGGGAGACGGAAGGCAGCGTGTTACTCAAGCAGCCTCAGCAGAGATGCTTGGGGCCTGGATGGAAGGGGGACCAGGCGGAGCACCTGGCTGCGCCCAGGGGCCCGTGCCACTGGGTGAGGGCATGGCTGTCTCTGAGATGATCCTCTAGCAGAGGCCTGAGGACCAAGTTGGCCACGGTACTGCCAAAACTCCAAAAATACTGGCATGAATAACCTGAGGAGAGGACCCCAGGAAGCACTAAGGTTAAGCATGTTTTGGTTTGGTTTTTTCCTGCCACTGAGGAGAAATGAGATCTTGGAATTAGAAATAATGTTGTTATAGAAAATCTTCATTTTCTACAATGTATTCTGACACCTGCAGCTTGCAAACAGGAAACTGTGCCCTCTTCACCCATCTTTGCCCTCTTGCATTAACTCAGAAGAAAAACAAAAGCCAGGCCAATTCCAGCCCTGACATTTGGGGAGACTGAGACTTTCTGTCATAGACCCATGACCATGAATGCCTTCATTTTGTGCTATCTTTTCTATTTCAGTCATCATTCAGTAAAATAATTTTAAATGGAAAGCGTTCAATAAACATTGTTGAGTTTTTCCAAGACTTTCAACATCAGAGGGATGTCACATAATCATTCTTAGAGAAATTGAGTGTATGACCAGGAAAATAAGACTTCTTAAAGCAAAGTTCTAATTAAATGTTGTATAGCACTTTATTTCCTGCCTTATAATCGTGATGAATGGTATGACTTTGTTTTTAAACAACACCTAATCTTTAAAATGACTCTGCTGAGAAGACTTTCATTTTTTTCCAGAATATATCCACTGTGTATATTAAAATGACTAAACATTTAGAAGAAGGAGCACAAATCAGACCCAAGAGAGTCTATTGCTCAGTATGAGGAGGAGGGAGGGAGATGTTGCTAATACTGAAAATATACTAAAATTCTGATTAAAATACCAGATCCAATCCCATGCAAGCCTCTTAGGAACACTTACTGTTGAAAATAAAATGGAAAAAAGTGATTACTAGCTGGCATCAGCATCTAATTGTTTAATGAATATTACGTGGCCTGGATCCTATTACTAATGTTTCTGTTCTTCAACATATGTCCACCGATAAAGGAAAGTTCTTTTTTGATTGCAAAGTGGCCTTCAGAACTTGGAAGTTCTGAGAGATGACAAACAGACAACATCTTTTTCTTTTAGCTCACAAGTAATGTTCTGGCAGTTTTTGACAGGTCATAAACACACATGAAATGTTAAACTTAGTGGGTTGTTAGATGCTTTTCTTAAAGTTGAAAAACACTTTTTAAATAAATTTTCCTTATGTCTACTTTCTTCCACATTCTCAACTCTGACATTCAAGTCAGATTGACATGAAATAGAATCTGAAATCCCTTGTGAATCCAAATTCAAAATCTTAAAGAATTTGTAGTGTTATTAGGAAACAAGAGGCAAAGTCATTTTAGCATCCTTGAGGAAAATCAGGTAAGATTATTAAGAATGTTCACTTAATTGAGAGAAATTTTTATTTATTTGAGACACCTCCCAACCAATGTAGTCATTTAGAAGTTGCCCTTGTTTTTTTGGTCTTTTTGTTCAAGCACTGACATTCATTAGACACTTCTGGAAAGTATCCCATCCATTGGTTTCTCTGACATTAATCTTTGGGTTTCCAGCTGACTCAAATGACACATCTTCTCAAATTCTTTTGTAGGCTCTTCTTTCTCCCACCTACCTTACATGGTAGAATGAGTCAGGGGTCCATTCATGGACTTCTTTTCTCACTCTCCCCAAACTCACCATATAACATGAACCCTAAAGGCTCTGTGAAGATAATTTATGACCCCAGCCCCAGCCTCTTCCTGGAACTCCCTCATGTGTCTCCTGCCTTCTGTGGATAACCTCATAACCTACTGCTGGCCTAAGCCTTAAACCTGGACAGCTTCTATAAGCCTATGCCTTAAACCTGGACAGCTTCTGTAAGTCCTTTTTCTTCACGTATCACCACCCTTAAGTATCACTTTTCCCACTGTCACCAACTTATTCTTCCCTTCTTCATTTATGGCCTGGATGTCTATAACAATCTCTTAACTGGTACATCTGCTTCCAATATGTTCTGAGACCTCAGGGATTTTTTTTCTTGTGCACAGATGCGATTATGTCACTCCTCTGCTGAAGTTCCTTGCTCAGAACTATCAGTGACCTCAGCATAAAGTCAAACTTTTGGGCAGGCTAAAAAAGGTCCTTCACAATGGAGACCACATTCACCTCTCAGCATCATCTACCTATGCTTGTACATTAGACCAAGTACGCCATGTTTGCATTGTCTGTTCCCTCTGTTTAGAATGCCCTTCCCTTCACTCCTACTTTGCATTGTCTGTTCCCTCTGTTTAGAATGCCCTTCCCTTCACTCCTACTTGTTCCTACATCTATTAAGCTTTTCTTTTAGTTAAGATATTTGTTCCCTTGGAAATCTTTCTTCTCAAAACTGCACAAGCTTCTTCTATTACATACTCTGGTACTTCCCATTGTCACAGCAACTTAGCACATGAACTGCAATAGCAGATTAACTTGGCAGTTTTCTTTGATGAGCTATAAATGGCTTGGAAGAGAGATAGGTTTTGTTCATTATGTCCCCAATGATCAATTCATTCTGGAAGCTCAATAAATAGTTGAAGGATAAGTGAATACAGTTACCATAAATATCTGTGTCTCAGTTTCTTCATTTTACATTGAACAGGAGAATATATTTAGCCCAGGCTGGGTGGGCTTCTATTAAACCTGGTTGATTGGACTGAGTTGGGGATATGAGGTAAGAGGAAACTATCTTGGAAAGGAGCTGTGCAGGTGGAAGCCATAGTGACATGATCACTCAATTGATAAGGTGTCAGAACAACATAACAATAATAACAAAGTCAACCTGCACATTATCTGTTTTTTTCATTAATACATATAGTCTCCTCCCATTAGTTCATTATGAAGAAGTAAAACTGCATTTCACTGTGATACATGGTCATTTCTTAATCAGTGTCACTCATTCACCCATCTGCTCGTTGTATTTATTAAATGCCTGCTATGGGTTAAGTGCTGTGCTAAGGACTAGTAGACAGTGGAAAACAAAGCAAAATTCTTGTTCTCATGGTGATTATTTAAAAAAATAAACAAGTGTAAAATTATCAATTACAAAATTTACTATGAAAGTAAAAGATGAGATGAGAAAATATAGTGGAGGGGTGTGATTCAGTTATAGTAGCCAAGGGAGGCTTTTCATTTAAATTAAATTAAAATTAAATGTAATTTAATTTAGCTTAATTTACATTTAAGTTAAGACCTGGGTTCTTTGAGAAGAAGACTGTGTGTGACAATTTGCGTGGAAGTGACGCTGTCCTTGGAATTGTGACAGGAATCTCAGCCAAAGGCTAGGGTGGTAGCAACTATGATGGAAAGAGGTAGACAGATTCAGGACATCTTTGGCAGTGGAACTGATTGCACTTTTGATAAATTGGGGGTGGGGCAGTGCCAGTGCCAAGAGTAACAGTGGTTACGCATTAAGCTCATGGTCTTGAAGCTGCAGTTATTATCTAAGCTTAAATCCTGAGTAAGCTGGATGACCTTAGACAAATTAACCTCTTTGCACCTTGATTCCCTCATCTATAGAATGGGGGAGAATAATAGCTATTTTATACATTTTAAAAAGAACAAACATGTTTCATATAAAATGTTTCAGAATGTTTTTCTTAGTTGTAAGAAAAGTGAAAAAGAGGTAAATTTCGTTGTCTCTACCTTGAGTAATGCAGATGACATTTACTGAGAAAGACTAGCAGAGAAAGAGGTGTGGGCAGAGCGAAGATTATAGAGTTCAGCCTTTGACACAAGCATGAGATTGCTGCAGACCTCTCAGACAGCTACTCTGGTTGAATCTAATCTGAGGAGATGCCTCGGTAAAATGTCAGTCTGTGAGACTTCAAAATATAGGTCGTATTTAAAGACCTGGGGATGGAAAAGAAAGCAAGGTAAAGTATATAAAATGAGTATGTGAAGTGAGTGACTAATGTGTTATAAATAGGGCCAAGGACTGAGCCGTGTGCATTTTCAAAGCCAAGTAGAGAAGCAGCCAATGAATGACCCATGTGAAGTATTGCCCATGAACATAGAAACATCTAGGATAGTTTGAATATAAGCAATTCTGAAACAAAGCCTGCCCATCTATTTCTATTTTAATGAAGCCTAAAAATCTAATTCTTTGCTTAATTTTAAAAAGATTAAGATTATCCTCTTAGTCACTGGAGCATCTTCATCCAAAGACTTGAAAGAAGGCTTCCCTGGTGGTACCAAGGGTTAAATCTCAGTGTTATCATGCTGTGACTGGACTGGAATCCAGCCTGACTCGAATCTGGCCAGGGAGCTGACCCACATGGCACAGCAGACCCATCTTGCCTGCTGCTCCCCTTAGGAGTGTATTTCACAATCTGCCTGTTCTGCTCCCCACTCTCTCTGGTGAATCTGCTCACTCCTCCCTACCTTTGGCCTACACCCCAGTTCTTGTATGCATAAATAAATAAATCTTTTTTAAAAACCCACAAAGACTTAAAGTATGGGGAATTGGGGATTTAGGAGACTTTAGTGAGGTAGAACATGTTAACTTGTGCAGATAATGAAATGCCTTATAATCTGTGTTAATGAGCTTGGATTTGATAACCACAGTGAGCCATTAAAAGGTATTAAGCAAGGGTAAAGGGTGATCATTTTGCATTTTAGAAAGGTTATGTTTGAATAATGTGAAGAATGGTTTGGAAAGGAGCAAAACCAGAAACTGGAAGACCAATGGTGAATCTGCAGCACTGACCCAGAATAAAAAAGGTCATGAGGGGAAGAGCCTTGCAAATTGGTATGACAGCCTAAGTGAAGAACAGGCAGGACTAGGTGACTGACTCAACAGAGAAGGCAAGAGAAAAAGACAACACTAAGGCTTCTGATTTGCTTTCAGACTAGTTGGTACCTTTAAAACATGACATTTTCCCCAATACATACTTATGATTTAGTGTCTCCTCAAAGCTTTCTATGGTATAATCTTTTACTTTTCGAATATGTTCTCATCTTGTCCTGGATGAATGCACGTAGTCATTAAGTAGCTCCGGTAGAAGATAGAGATACAGATTTACATCATTTGGCCTTAGTTCTCTGGGCCCTAGTCCTGGGTAGAGGAAACAAATTCTATTACCTAAACCACAGAAGCTGACATCCACAAAGAAAAAAATATTCTAGGGGCCCTCCTTTGTGGCGCAGCGGGTTAAAACACCACAGTAAGAAGCTTAAGCCACTTCTGCATGAGTTTGATCCCCGCCAGCCCTGGAGGAGGTCCACATGGCACGGCAGACCTCTCCTGACCACCCACTGCTCCAGTCAGCAGTGTACTTCCTCAATCTGCCTGTTCTGCTCCCCACTCTATCCCTGGTGAATTCTCTCACCCTCCGCATCTCTGGCCTATACCCCAGTTCTGTATGAATAAATAAATCTTTAAAAAATACATGTATATTCCAGTGACTGACATCTCTGCATCATCTGGCCTATGTGTGAAAGTATTAGTATGCTAGACTTTATTTACAAAAGAAAAAAAATTAACTCATTATTGAGCTAAGTGTATAAAGTAGCAACATATTGTAATAAATAAAAAGTCCCACTGACAAACTTGGTTAAGCCCCATTTGGATCTCTGTGAATGGGGAAGAATTCTTAATGACTAGCTCAGCACTACTGGCTACATGCTGATTTGATGTGCAGCTATATACATAAGTAAATAGGTGGCTGCCTCCTTGCTGGGAGCTCAAATACCTGAGAGAAGGCAGTTTTACATCCAAATATGTATCTTTGTCCCTTCATGCTGTTTACAGTGATCATATGTAGCATTCATTTATTCTCACTCACTTCCCTTCCTCTCTCCTACTCTTTCTTGAACCTATTCCTCGCAGGCTCTCTTACACTTACTCCTCTCCATCACACATTGAAACTCCTCATCAAGCTCACCAGTGACCTCCTTTTTGCTAAATCAATGGTCAAGTCTCATTCCCATTTTACATGATCCATCAGCTGCATTCATTACTGTCATTACTTCTTCCTTGACATTTATTCATTTGACTTCAAGGATACCACATTATTTTGATCCCCTCCTACCTCATGATCTATCTTTCTTGATGTTGCCCTCCATGATCTCTTAGCATTCAGGTCACTGGGTTCAGTTCTTCTCGCCTCTATAATTTATACCCTTGATGATTTCACTCAGCCCTGTGGTTTTAAATAAATCTTTATCTTCATGACTCTTCAAATTTTATTGTCAAAACGCACACTTAGATCTACCCAAGTGCTTATTTAACATCTTCATTTGGAATTGTAATAGACATCACAAACTCAATACGTCAAAACAGACTCCTCATCTCCCCTCAAAGCTGTTATACATATGTTGCCTGCACTATCTCTGCCAGTGGCAACCAGATCCATCCAGTATTTAAGCCAGAAATCTTGAAGTCACCCTTAACTTCTCCCTCATCTGAACCACATCAATTAGTTAGAACTCTTGTTGATAGTACCTACCAAATACATCTAGAATCCAGTCTCTTCCTACCACTTCTGCACTACCATTCTAATCCATCTATGCCACCACCACTTCTTGGAATCATTACTACTATATTATACACCTAACTGTCCTTCTGTTCACAATCTTGTCTGTCTTCAGCACAGTGGCTCAAGTAACCCTTTAAAAAGTAATTAATGACATAAATTCTTTTTTTTTTTAAATTTTTTTTTAATGACATAAATTCTTTACTCAGAACTAAATTCCTAAGACTCTTTCCTGGTCTGCTCCCACGCCCAGAACCTAGGCACTTATCAATTCATACCTTTGGTTCATTATTGTTTTTCCCTCTGCTGGAATGTAAGTACCACAAGGTTAGAGATCTTTGCTTTGTTTGCTGATATAAGCACCAAGAAAGGTACCTAGAACATAGGAGGTACTCAGTAAATTTTGATGAATAAATGAATGAATTTTTTAGCCACAAGCTATGAAGCAATGTTATTGAAGACAAGTGACATATTCAGCTTCAGGCTTCCAATCTGAACTATTAACATATCTAACAAGTTAGAGCTGGAACTATAAGCAATATGTCTTTGACATATGTACAGCATACTCTTTATAAAATGTTCTGGTGTTCTTAAAATGGAGAATGAATTAAAATGGAGAATTCCTCAAGCCTTTGTAACTGAAAAAATGAGAAGTAGTGACTTCATTTTTTTTTTTTTTAATTCTGGTGATTCCTAAATTAGGGCAAATCTGATTTAGCTTATTGACTTCTAAAGGAAATACAATGATCACTAGACTACTATAGCGAGAGGAAAATAAAGAAAACCCAAGCAAAGGGCCCTCTATAGACAGTACTACGTGTTAACAAGAGGACACTGGTGGGGAGAGGGAGCGACATGACAGGAAGGAACAAGCCACCTCCTGGGCCAATCCATGCTGGAGCTGGACTCCTGGGCTAACTCACCAAAGGTTTGTGGGACCCCTATGTGCTGCTGGCACCTGGGATAGCCTGGAGGAAGCTAGTTTCACAAATTCTTGGAAACACCCACTGAGTAGAAACCAATGCCCCACCGGAATGTGGTTAAGTGACCTTTTCCCACAAGAGCTTTTCTGGAGAATCCAGGCCACTTCCACAAAGCTCTCTATAATGATATATGCTAACAACCATTAACGGCAACTAGAGGGCAGCTGAACTTCATTAAGTACCAAGCTCTTGTGAATTAACCCCATACAAAGAAATCAATATGGACACGACTAAATCAGTATTGGGCACATAGTGGGGATTCAAGTTTAGTTCCAGCTTCCTATCTCCCTCATGTTCTCCTCTAGTACCACCCACTCCTCCTTTGAGATGACTATGTCCATGTTTGTCTCTTTCATGGTGTATCTGTATTTCTTCTTATTTGGCCCCAGATGTCAGATTGGCTTGCATTACTCCAGGCTGATTCATTTGATTTCCTGTCCATGTTCCTAACCTTTCCAGATCCTCTTGTATTATTTCTCAGTCATTCCTGCTGTTTACAATACCTCTCAATTTAAAGCCATCTGCAAATCTCATTAACGAATCACTGACTCCCTCTCCCCCACAGTCACAGGACATGTTGAGTAAAACAAACACTGACACTAGTTCTCATCCCTCCTTTTGAAGCACCACAGTTGACTTTTAACTTGCTACCAATTGTTAGTATGACTATATTATCATTACTGGTTTATTTCTACTCCAGGCAAATTTAATATGTGAAAATCAGGAATAATCTTTTTTTTTTTTTTAAAGATTTATTTATTTATGCATATGCTGGGGTACAGGCCAGAGGCTCGGGGCAGTGAGAGGCTTCACCAGAGACAGAGTGGGGAGCAGAACAGGCAGATCGACGAAGTACACTGCTGAGGGGAGCAGCGGGTGGGTCAGGAGAAGTCTGCCACGCCATGTGGTCACCTCCCGGGCAGGCGGGAATCGAACTCATGCGGAAGTGGCTTTAGCTTCTCAGTGCAGTGCTTTAACCCGCTGCGCCACCAGGGAGGGCCAGGAATAATCATTTTTAAAACTTACTTTACAAAAATGTAATTAGTCACCTTTCCTAATATATTTACAATACTTTATATCTTACAAAAATTAAAACAAAACCCACTCAACTTTTCAAGGCCAACTCTTGAATAGATACTTGATATCCTTTAGCCACTTCAATCTGTAAGAAATTGTTTAGACATGGATGGACCTTTAAGGGATTTGACCATAAAACAGAAAGAAAAAGAAAAACACTGGATGGTTTCACTTATAGGAGGAATATAAAGGATCAAGGAAAAAAACTAAAATAAACAGACAACTATAAGTCAGAGACATTTTGTGGGGGAGAGAGGGATCAAAAAGAGGGCACGACAAGCACAAGGGACTGTGGGGGTTCTATAGGGACTACACGTGACAAAAGAAAACAAACATTGTAAGAAAAATAATTTAGAAAACTAAAAAGAAATTGTTGCTTAGGGAAGTTTTGGGAATAAAACATCAATTCTTGCATTTTAATAGTAACCTGCTAAGGAGCCCACCAGTTCTCTCACTGCTGATTACACTGGCTCTTGGCTTCAATTTCTCACTCCTCCCGATAACCTCAGAATGTTCTCTAAACCTATCTATTCTTCCTTCCTCATAAGCTTTCTGAGCCCTTTCTATGTGCCAAGCACTAGAGTCTCCTCCCTCTAGGGGCCTTTAATCCAGGAAACAACATGAAGGGAAATAATACCACTAGGCATCTAGACATCTGCCATATTCTGACTTGGCCTTGGTTATCCCACTTAGACCACAGGGAAACCCCATCAGTGAGCTGGGGAAATAGGGTTCCAGAAAAATAAAGTGATTTGCCCTTCTCGCAAGAGCTATGTAAACAACGTGTGTGTGTGTGTGTGTCCTGTAGACACTTTGGGGAAATATTTAATCTTAATAGTTATCACATAAATATATACTAAATAAAAACACTATTTTTCACCTATCAAGTTGTGGAATAAATAATACATGAAGCCAGTGGGTTTGCAGCCCTCTATAGGGCTGCAGAGAATATAACAGGCAGTCTCCCTGAGAAACTTTAATAATATGTAATAAAGACCATTACAAAAGGAGCATATCTTACTGTCCATCTCAAAAAATGAAATAAACTACACCCACACAACAAAACTGTACAGTCTTTAAAAATCACATAAAATAGGCCCTCCCCGGTGGCGCAGCGGGTTAAAGCACTGCACTAAGAAGCTTAAGCTACTTCCGCATGAGTTCGATCCCCGCCTGCCCCGGAGGTGACCACACAGCACGGCAGACCTCTCCTGACCCGTCCGCTGCTCCCCTCAGCATGTACTTCGTCGATTTGCCTGTTCTGCTCCCCACTCTGTCCCTAGTGAATTCTCTCACCCTCCGCATCTCTGATATGTACCCCAGTCTGTATGAATAAATAAATCTTTTTTAAAAATCACATAAAATATACAGTAACTTACATAATTTTCTGAGTAAATGATAAAGCACTTTACAAGATAGTATATGCAATATGATTACTATATATAGGATTTTGTATAGGTGTGTGGTTATGTAAAAAAGAAAGACTGAAAGAACAGCTACCAATATGTTAAAAGAGGTTATTCATAAGCGGTGGGATGCTACACTTGGGATCTTCTATATTTTCATAAATTTTTTAATGCTAAACACATAAAATGTTCATACATTCTCAGATCTAGTTATTTCACTGCATTGCAGTAGATAGCAATGCAGACTAAAAGTCAAGAAACTTACTCAAAATATTTAGCATAGTGTGCTAAGCATGACTTTCTAACTCTAAAATCCGTTGTTTTTCTGCCTCTGTCTCTTTTTCACCTTATCACCAGATATAGCTAGAATCCCTTTCTCTAGTTTTTCCTCTTAATTTCTGCATCTACTAAATTTCTAAATATCGTTTCCTAAGCCATTTTATCAGTGTGTGAATCAGATAGTATATGTAATGCAAAATATATATCATGTTCATTAGATGAAAAAGGCAATTTCCCCTACATGTAAAAACTGGGACAGCATGTATCAGAATAAGTGCAATCTGACAGTCTTCAGATAAGTCAATTTGCTTCTTGCTCTTAAAATAAAACTAAAATCTGTTTGGTCTTGACTATGATATTTGGAAAGTGCCATGCTTTCTTCTATACCAAAAGATTTCTGAACCTTTTCAAAATGTGAATTCTTAAAAGGACTGCATTCCCCCAAATAGGATCAGAGGAACCAAGCCTTACTTGTATTTATAAATGGTAAAATTTCTCTATTTTTATTTTTACTTTTACTCAAAAAAGTAGGATAAATGTAATAATCTCTCTCCCACTCAGAAAAATGTAATTTTGGGGGCCTCAAGCTGGCTGCATTAGGAATTAGAAATATCTCTGATGATGCACAGCTGTCCTCATTTCTTAATCACAGATGTCTAAAGCATTCCAGGAGGCTGATTCAGGCACCTGGAGAAATGAACCATAGTTTCTCAGTCTTTCTCCTGAAGATCTTGCCTGTTAGATCATGAAAGGATAAGTAGTTCCTTTGCTATAAAACTAGGAATTTAACTACAAGATGATCTTGAGTAAGATGAATTCTGACATTTCTTTACCACCATTTCCTTCTTGTTCTCATATACATGTCTCACGCAAGTGATCTTACTGGTTTCCCTTTATCTCAGTCTTTTTCCTATGAATCTCTTGTGGAGATCGACTTAGGAAAAGATAACAATCTGGCAAAATTTAGAAGTTCTCCTACCAATAACTGCTGTTAGCATCAAAAGAAAAATAGAACATCATCCAGGAGTTTTTGATCACCCAAACAGGCCCAAACTTAAGGTAAGCCTTTGAGTTGAGCAATTAAAAACCATATTTCTTCTCTTTAGGGTTCTTTATAGCAAAACTTTGTGACTTCAAAGGTTTCTCCTCAAAAGAATTCCATAGTCCACACAACTCTTTGTATTGTTCCCTTGCAGAGAGCAGGTGATAATTATTAACCACTTCAATCCACCTAAGGTTCTTTCATTTGGAACCCAAACTTCACCTGAAATTATGACTTGTGTTCTTTAGGATAAAACTACCAACAAAGATGTATCAGGCTCTTTGTGATAGAAATAGCACTCATATACCTGAGCATCTTACCTTCACGCAACCTACCCTTTCTTAATAGCTCGGTTAGGGTTCTCGCTCTCTCTTTATATATATATATATACACACACACATAGATAGATATAGATATAGATATATAGATATAGATATAGATTGCATTGTTTGTTTGTTTTTTTTTTCAGTGTATTGCTTCCATTGAATTACATGGAACATCACTGAACTGTGTAGGTGGGCTTCAGGGAAAATTTTAAAGAAACTTAAAAGTTCCAAAGGGATGAGAAAACTGTAGCCCTGAAATGTTGTGTGAGCCAAGGTTACATACATACCAGTGGCTTAGAGAAAAGGCTTTTAACATGTCTTAGGCTGGAGTAGAGAGAGCAGAAGCCATTTCACTGCATCACAGAAATAATGGACTTTTAAAGAAGATCCACCCTATATGCAGCTCAGTTCCAGCACCTGTTAACTATATTCAGCCACCCAAAAATTCTTCCCAATGAATATACTCACCTCAAAGAATAAAAACATTAAATCAGGAATTAATAAATATTCAGGCAATTTGAAATTTTATTGTGAAAATAGCTATTTTGATTAATATCCAGGTTCTCATTTATCAGAATAAATTCTTTACAGTGATCATTAACATCACGTCTGGGTATCTATATATAGTCTCTTGGTAAAATATATTTCCAGTAAACAAGGCTAGATAATTGAAATTATGACTAACACTGTTTATTTTGAAGATTATTTATAACAAAACCTAGTATTTGTACACTAGAACAGATGCTTAAAATGTTTACCATTCAAAGATAAGCTTGGTGGGACAACCAGTATGTGTATACATATATTAATTATTTCTCTTCTTTACTGCCAATCTTCCATAAAGTTAAAGTTACATTAGAAACAATTCCAGTTATTTTAAGATGAACAGAAAACTGGAAAAGACATTCTTTTCTAGTTTACAAAATAAAACATTGCGTTAGATGAGGAATAAAGCTTTTCCTTGTGTATTTAATGTAAAAGCTTGAGTACACCCCACCTTCTCCACAAGATAAAGACATCAGAAGTACAAGGAAAATTAGTCATTGGTCCAAAAAACAAGTGGTCAGCATAACCTTCTCTGTAGTACATGATTCTCTGAAACTCTAGCAAGTCATTTTTCTTGATTTTCAAGGATCTTGGGTATGTAAAATAAATGATTAAAAAAGCATTTCTCTAAATTTACATAAGGAAAACTAATGAATCAGAACAAAGCTCCAACTGCTTTTCACATGGCTAGATGCTTACCGTTACACACAAATCCAACCGCAAGGCAAACTTTCTATCAAATACACATATCAAATGCAGAGTTCCCAACAGGCAACTGTATATGTTGGGGAAAACAAATGAAAAGCATCCATATGCCTGATTAGTGATCTGATTTTATGTATGAAATCAAACATACTTGGGTCTCTGAAAATTTGGAGGTTTAGTAAAGCTTAAATATTTTAGGATATAGAAACTGCTGGATCTAATGCAAATTGCAAGCCTTCATCCTAAAAAATGCAAACAAACCAACAACCCTTATTTAGACCACATCTTCAGTAATGTAACAAAAAATATTAAACTTCTGCTGTCACTGCAACAACTGTAAACACCTGCATCCATCCATCCATCCATCCATTCATCCATCCATCCATCCACCCAAAATAATAAACTTCTATGTGATTTTAATGCTATAAATACCCACTGTCTTTTTGGCATTTTAAAGCCAAAGGGTTGGGGAAATTGCTCTGGAATACAAATTGGTTCCCTTTTTCTCGTGGAACTGATTAGTTTTCTAAAAACACTAGCTCATATTATACAGCTATTTTCGGCCAACTCTTATTTAAGGGAAAGGGGCTAGGCAGACCAGGGACCGCACATGTCTTAGAATCCAGTCCTAAAATTATAGCCACGCTTCTCTCAACTCCATGGTCTAGGGAGGTCCTCACCTGAGTTCCCACTTATCACCACCCACTAAAAAGGAATTCATCAATAACAAACCTTTGCAATGAGCACAACAAGTAAAAACACTCTCAGGCAGCATTCTCTATACGTATTTCTCAGAACACAATTTCCACAGGACACCTATTTTTAAACACACACACACACACATTAAAATAAACCAAGGAAATGGTTTATAAAATACAGACCCTCCCTGGAAACTGAAACCACACACAATGTATCAATGGTTCTGAAAAGCCTACCTTAACTGTTTCTAATGCATTTCCCAAATTTATTTGGCCATGGAAATTTCTAATCATTTAATGATACATTCTGCCTTTAGGAGCTAAAAGATGTTTTTTAAAATCTTATAGTATAATGTCAAAAAAATCTGAATGAGGTTACAAAAAAAACTTACTTTCTGATGTTTTTAAAGAAACTAATTTGTTTTGTTTTAACTTCATCTTTACATTCCCATGAAAAAAATCACCATTTAAAACATCTAATGAAACCTTTGAGAATAATTGGACTTTCAACCTTTATTTCATCTAATAGCAAATTTCTGAGTGATAAGAATTTTTGATATCCTAGAGGAGTCTATGATCTTGTCTGATATTCTAGGGAAAAGGATTCTTGGTGGTAAATAGTTCTTTTGGGGTAAGACAAAATAGGTCTTTAGATTATCATGCATCATAAACATGAGCGTTTTTCTTTAAATTCAAAAAGGAAGCAAATTATATTTTTCTTATGTATGTATTCATCTGGCACTAAATACTATCTTTGGAGTGTTACATTTTAAATTCTAATCTAATTTAAAAAATGATACATTTACTTTATTAAATTCACTTTTAAAACAATCATAAACCCACGGAAGTAGCAAAAGTAGTACAAAGATATCCTATGCACCATCAGTGAACTTCCTGTCTTTACATTAAGCATTCAAAGTTTGGTTTTAAAGGGTTAACATTTTTGGTTTAGGAAAACAGTAAAAGAAATCTAAATATATATCCCTGGACTAGGCTTTCAAAAAACATACTGCCCACCTGAACAATTGCTATTCTAAGATATCATTATTACTAATTCCTTTTGATGACTAAGTTGTTTCCATTTTTGCAGACTTCTGAAAGTAATTTAGCTGATTGAAATAAGTTTTCCCATTCCTTCATGTTACTATATCTAGCAATATTTTAAATGAACAGAAATTACAAATGGAAATCAATATGCTTTGGACTTAATGTAAAATCTCTAATACTCAAAAAATAATACAGACATATTTAAGTTGAAATTTGTTTGTCAATGCCAGCATTTTGTAGTGCTGGCATTGCCAAACATAAAAGTGTCTGTCTACTCTTATGAATGGCTGATGATGCAGATCTTTTACAGGGATTATCTGATCAATTTTCTAGTCCTATACTATAAACAATTATAAACACATACTCCCTTTTATCATATTATCCTCCACCATCAGCTCCAAGTGGCACATGGCACTTCAAGATTATGGACCATTTATCATACTCAGTAAACTCAAGCTTTAGCCCAAACTTCCCTAACAAGCTGATCATAGGTCTTTGCCCAATCTGCAGAGTTGCTCTTTCCCAAGGGTTCTGATATATGTGGTTGGTCCCCTGGTCCCTAAAGGAGTCTGTGCTGTTATTGCTTCCTAGCATCTTATTGGCACGTATCAAAAAAGCTCAACTAAGTATCCCAATATGTAAATTCTCACTCATCTAAATCACATTTTGCATCTTAGGAAAAGGTAGTCTGAAAATATCATGACCTACATAGTGTAAAACTAAAGGGAACTCAAAGCAGGAGTGATCAAAAAGCAACTTATATTCATTGTTGTCTTCTCTACTAAAAAGGACAAATATTTGTGATTGATTCAACACCTGAAACATTATAATAACTTAGTGGCTTATGTCTGTGTGTCCTAAGAATGTAATTTTCCTAATTCTTTCTTACTTATCGGTACTAGTAATTTTACTGGCGGAAAACATATATATTAACTTTAAACTTTTGACTCTTCCTAAGAAGAAACATGCAGTCATAGTTACCCTTTGATTATACACTCTGTTAGGGGTGATATAGTTCCTTCTCCTACAATTTTTCCCCCCCAGAACTAATTTTAAGTGTCCTGTTTTACAACTGTAAGCGATTTCTTTGCTTTTTGGAAGGTTTATAAAAAATCATAATTGAAAATGACTAATCCTGACTAAGACAAACATGTATGACAAATGTGTTAGCCATCCTTCTGCAATATCAATTCTAGAAAACAAAGTCTATGGTCATGATTTTCAATGAAAATAGTCACAGATTTCAGATTGCTGACATCTAATAGCCTACTTTTAAAGATTAATGCAAAATGAGCTCTCTTTACCCACCATTTGTTGAAGTAATATGAAACTTATTAGGAATGTTCCCTACTAAATACATCCCAACTCATGAACACACCATGATATTGAAGACTACCTTTTTTCTCATTTAATTAAAACCTTCAAGAAAAAAAAATGCTTCGAATGACTTAAGATTTCCTGTATAAAGCTACCCAAATACAGGACAAGTACAGGACAGCTAAGCTCCACTCAATTTAAATAGGACAAGTATTCCTTAACATGGGGTTTCTGTAGGACATAATGAAATTTGCTGAGCACCATAGTAATCTATTAAGACACTAATCAAAAACATGAGTCCTGTATTTTAAAACCCCCAAAAGTTGTTTTAGGATGACAGGAGCACCTCAGCCACTAATACAAGCAAGATTCTATTGTATAATAAGTAAAATTATCTACACAGAAAATCCTTTCACAGTTCAACAACTATTAGAAATTAGTCTTTAATACCTGCTATTTCTGATTATTCCTTTGAGTCCTTCTCACTGTAAACCATATAGAAGATTATTAGTTGCCATAAAATTTTTGACTACATGATGGCCCTTCCTAAGAATAAACACCGGTCTGAGCTAAGCATGATGAACTCGGACCAGACACACAGTGGTTCTTCTGTTACTCTGGTAGTGGGGCTCCGCCTGAGTTAGCTAACACTGGCCAAGGCTCAGTAAGACTTTACAGCCTAATAAAATGGTTATGACCAATACATTCATTTCTCCTGAAATCAGTCCAAGAAAAATACGACTAAAGTTAAAGTTGTACTATACATACAGAGGTCTAAAGCTGCCATATTCAATAAACTAAAAGAGCCCTTGCTAACTATATTGAACACATCAGCAAATATTAACATTACATTGAAGTGCATATAATCAGATTAATATGACACCTTTATATATGGCACTAAACCCTTTAAGGTTAGATTTATGACAGCATAATTAAAAAGCACATTCCTCTCTGCTTTTTATAGTTAAACACCAGCTTTTCTACTGAATTTATAATAATTCTAAGGTGTAAAATAGGTGTCAGATTTTTAAACTGAAGAAGCCTCAGCCAAAGAGCCAAATATTAGATATTAATACTGACCTAAGAAAATGAAATTAATACATCAACATGAATAAATTAAGAGAGCACATTCAGAACAGAATTATAGTTTTGGTCAGCAACATGTGAACTAAAGGCAAAATCTGCCAAGATTAAGGCAGGGTTTTTTTTATATATAGATATATATATATATACAGTACAGTGTTTTCATTTTTCTCCAAATTCATTTAGCATTCAATTTGATGTTATTTAAAGTGCATTGCCAAGCTAAAATACAAGTTTCCTAAAAAAAAAAATAAAGATTGTAGAAAGTTTCTTTTGTTTTCAAGTCTTCCTTATACCTCTTAATTGCATTTTCGTCTGCCTCCATAATACTTAGTGTAAGAGACTGATGCAATAACCACATGACTTTGGACACAGAGCATGTCAGGGTGATAGTCGTTGTAAGGAATTACTTTCTTCTTCTGCGGGAGTCAGTTTAAGTGTTGGCAGTTTCCGAGGAGGAAGTTGAGGGCTTTGACGAAGATTATCATCCATCTATAGAAAATACAAAAGGTACCTGTGACTAATGGCTGCGGTACCACTCACAGATTGAGCCCTCCTGTCCAAACTAGCCTAGAAGCGTGAAGAAACATTTGTTTCTGGACTGCTACACAAACCTTTTATTTCCAAATAACCTCTCAAGACTTCTAAATGTCGTACCTCAAATAGCAGCTGACTCAGTGTATGTATCAAGCTACATGGCTCATCCTTGATACCGTCACAAAACTACAGTACTTCCACAAAACGAGTATTTTTGTTGAACTGCTGATCTCAACCATAGCATGACTTGTTTGAAGAGTACTTCTAATAGTAAGCGAAAGAGCAGTACTTCATTACACTAAGCACCAGTTCACAAAGCAGGTCCATGGGTCTGTCCTAAAAACT
Source organism: Condylura cristata (assembly GCF_000260355.1). Lineage (NCBI taxonomy): Eukaryota > Metazoa > Chordata > Mammalia > Eulipotyphla > Talpidae > Condylura > Condylura cristata. The sequence goes on along the minus strand of NW_004567108.1, from coordinate 33,561,099 downwards.
CATTTGATCTTCCCAACAAACTTGTGAAGAAAAAAAGGAAGACACAATCATTCCTTATTTCTAACATCATTCATAAGTGAGATGGTTTCTAACTATAAAGCACATGCTGGAGACCAGTCTACCTCTTACCCATTAAATCACCTTGGACAGGTGACAAAAGCTACTCTCAAAGCTTCAGTTTCCTCAGCTATAAAATCCAAATGATAGAGTTCCTGGCATATAGAGGTGTTGTCAGGATTAAATGAGTGAACACATACCAAACCCATGCAACACAGTTACTTAATGTTACTTAAGATTCCTTCATTTGTGAAAGAATGAAGTACTTTTCACTGTATAAGAGAAAAAAGCAAGTTACCAGGTACTTGAGAGGAAAATTTATAGCGCTTGTGTTTTTTTCAACTAAAATCACCCTTGGAATTTCCATTGTTGGTTTTGTCCCTCACTTAATTCTTCAATATACCTTTCACCAAATGAACACACCCAAAGTGGTAAACTTATCCACACTGGTGAACATTATACACTTAGAACAGAGAAAAACTGGAAGAAGAGAAAAATAAAACATGTAGAAGAAAGAAAAAGTCATCATGGTACTATTAACAAGGAAAGATAAACACATGTGTACATTGTGAAGCACTGTTAACCTCTGGAGATACAGAAGTAGACGGGCAAGCAAAAACTGTTTTTGATTTGTCTTTTTGGATCTCTTCATCAGAAAAGTACTACTTGTGTAAATCCAGTACTTATTATCAGATCTTTTTCCCAAAGCAATCAAGCCACTACTGGCTTCAAAATAATTATATACAGCTTTCTGAAAATAACTCTTAAAAAAAAAAAAAAAAAACCAAGAAGGTAAAGTTAATGTATGACCCAAGTTATAATAGTTATAGAAAGAAAAATACTAAACTACTATAAAATGAGTGAAGTAACCTTGACCTTTTCAATCAAGTTGGATTCCTTATTTACGAGTTGTGTGAGTTTCTGCAGATTTGCATCTACTGTCTCTTGTCCAGCAGGAGAGATGCCTAAGAAGCCAGGACAGAAATCAGAAAGACAGGAAATTTGAAAGCTTTTAAAACTGTTTAGATTGAGAGCATTTTGAGTTTATCCACCCTCCAAAGTGCCCCATCTCAAAGAAAAACCACTCAGATTTCAAAGAGGGATTAGAAATGCTCCAAAGTCAAACTCTAAAACAAAGGACTAAATTTGTCCACCAGTTTGCTGTATGCCAAAAAAATTAGCAGAAGAGCACAGCAGTCCTCATTTTCTTCTCAAATTGAACTTTAAAGACCAATTTAAATAGGTCTTTAGTTAAAACTATTTGAATAGCTTTCTAATGCAGTGACTCCAAAATAGCTACGCACCAGGCATTCTAAGTATTTGAAGACTTAAAAAATACATATTCCTGAGGTCTACGACTAAGAGATTTTTATTCAGTAAATGTGAATTTTGTGGTGTAGTCAGATTTAACCCCTCCCTATATATAAAACATGTAACTTACCTTAAGAAATAAACTATGCATAAACTAGCTTAACTTTTAACTTCTGTTTCCACCAACTCTCCTAACCCAAATTTAGTATCCCAATCACTTAAGCACAGGCCTCATGCTCCCAAAAGAATCATATTCGAAGGGGCAGGTGCCCTCTGTTTACTATACCGCAGTCTGCTGCAATCAATTTTCAAGTAGTAGAAACAGGGATGTACCTCACCAAAATCAACCTGCTGATTTCTGTTCAGGCAGGAAAATGCTAGAAGCAACATTTAAAGTAATTGCCCATTTGCATTAGGATAAATACCATCTTTTAGCAAGGACTTGATACATGCCACTTGATAAAGGACTTGATAAATTTCTTCTAAATGTTTTAGAAGAAAATGAAATGACCCACTTCAAAGGGGCAATCATTTTTTTTTTTTTTTTTTTTTTAAAAGATTTATTTGTGCATACAGAACGGGGGTATAGGCCAGAGGCTCAGGGGCGGTGAGAGGCTTCACCAGAGACAGAGTGGGGAACAGAACAGGCAGATTGATGAAGTACACTGCTGAGGGGAGCAGCGGGCGGGTCAGGAGAGATCTGCCGCGCCATGTGGTCACCTCTGGGACAGGCGAGAATCCAACTCATGAGGAAGCGGCTTTAGATTCTCAGTGCTGTGCTTTTAACCCGCTGCGCCACCAGCGAGGGCCCGGGGCAATCAATGTTTATAGAGAACAAGAATTAGGAAATGTATAAAATCCAGAAGAATAAACAAATGACAAGTGTCTACTGCTCCACTTAAATAAGGACATCTAAGAATAAAATTCAGTTGGAAAATGCCAACTTCCTGACAATATCCATGCTTCTTTAATCCATAATGATTTTATTTATACATCCTTAGAAGAATATCCAATACTGCATGCAAACAAAGATTAGTTGAAGATTAGGCTTACCTCCAAGACTATGTCTAAAATAACTGCTTAGGATGTCATCACAAAAGCGACACAGGTTGGAGAGCTGTTTCAAATGTTCTTGTAATTGAACTTTGGGAAAGTGTACTTTATAAAGAGGTGCAAGAAAACCAAAAACATAGGCATCCAAAGTAGAAGGCCTAAAAAACATTAGGATTTGTTTAACGCACTTAAGAAAAATATTTGCGATTATAGTGCAACTATGCTTTTACTCATTAGTTTAACGGTAGACATTTATTTGGAAGAAAATAAAGTTGTCGATTAAAGGTTCATTTTTTCCTAATGTTATATAGAGACTGAAGATAGGGTGGGAATAGTCAGCTGTTTTAAATTCACACACACAGCATGCTAAGTCAATGTTTGTTTACCAGTGACAAAGTTTCCTATAGTAAAAGTCCGTTCAGTCATTTTTTAGTGAAAAATTCCTTTGGGTGGGAGAAAAGCAAGCAAGCTTTCTTTAAATAACTACTCGTTGACTATATTACACAAAAAACATCAAAATGATTTTTATGTACTTACATATCCCCAAAGAAAAACTGAGATGTTCCCAATCTATTTGACAGAAGATTTAGGCACTCCTTGGCATCTCTGTATATCTAATAAGAATGAAATTATATCTCAAAGGCAGAAAAGATGCTCTACAACCCCTTTTTAGGCAGGCATCTAGATGTTAGTTCATCTCTGCTATCACTTTTGTCCCTTCTCTTGTACAGCCTTGTCTGAAAGTAATTCCATCATACCTGTGCTTCTACTTCTCGAAGGTGGTAGAGGGGAGGCTGTCCTCTGGTCAGGAGAATCCTGTTCAGTGCTCCCTTAGACATTCTTCCAGGCAGGATTAAACTCAAGGGAAAAGGAATGCGTGAAGCAAACCATGGCTTTGTCACACTAAAGTAATTGTCATTCTCAACCCAAAATGTGTGAAGCTGAAAAGGTGGGAAAAAACATGATGTTCTTTTATTTAAAAAGAATCACCAAATGTGAGAGCTTTTATCTTTGTATAAAGACCTCAGACAAATTTTCCAGTAAGAATTGCTCAAGGGTAAAACAAGATTTTAAATGTGTGAGTATTATTGGCTGCTATATCCCAGTCACCCAAAATAAAGCCGGGGCATGTAGTAGGTGCTCAATAATTATATATTAAATAACTGAATTAGAGTTCATCCAATTTAAATACATAGAACAATAAACTCCACCCTCCACAAAGAATTTTTAGTTCCAATATAACATTACCCTTTGTAGTTTCACATACTACTTAAATGTTTAACAGAAAACGGTTTCACAGTAATAAGAAAGATTCAAAATTAATATATAAATGAAATTTCCTCCCTTAAGCCCTCTTATTTTTCTTTTAAACAATCACTTTCTACTAGATCATTAAAACTTTGTAATAGTCATCAACGCTCACCATTGCTGGAAGAAGTTTCTCTTCAAGAAGAGCAATGTAAGCCAGTGTATCTGCCCCTTGTTTTGCTGAGAGTTCATAATCAGCATTATATTTCTGTTAAATATAAAAAAACCTTAAAAGTCAAGAATAGTCTAAAAGAATAAAGCTAAATAAAGTAGGATTCCTGTAATTTCTCATAACTGTCAAACATGATATTTTAAGGGGGAGAGGGTAAGAAAAATACAAATTCAATGACAAAGTCTGCCTAAGCAAATGAAGTGCTTAGCAAATAGCATGCATACAGCATGCTAAGTAAGTTATAAGATTTTTTTAAACTTATTATTTTAATGCATGGCATGTAGCACAAACTTAATAAAAACTATTATTTTTGTTAACAAAAAAGGAAAGTTATAACTGGTTGCATTTTCCCCCTTGAACAAATAAAGAAAACTTTCAAACTTAGAAAAGTTCCAAATTTTGTTCACATGATTCATTTTTTTAAAAGTATTTGTAAAACCAGTAACTTTTCCATCTTTAAGTCTTCAGATATTTAAATACTTTGGCTATACCATATACATTTTTACAGTTCAAACATTTTGAATACATTATCTCATGAAACATTAACTGCAACCATCACTTTTAAAAAACAGTTGCTAGTTGATGGGAACTCGGATGTTATACCCAGTACAAAATGTGTAGCAACTATGTAACTAAAGTAACAATCTTACCAATATAGTGTAGTGCAGATGACTAAATTGAATGTGTTCAAAAACTAAGCTTCAAGAAATAAAAAATTAACTATCCCTCACCACATGGCTTTAAAATCACAGTAAACTGGTGCTTTGGAGAGGTGATTCTCCAATCTTATTTTTTAAAGAATCTGCTATATTTTATCCCATATCATGTGATACAAAAAAAAAAAAGTGACTGTTGACAAGCCACTCAAGTGGCTATACAGGGCAATTACAATTGGTAGCAAATATTCAGTACGTATTACTATTTCATTTTCTCAAGTCTTTTTTAAAATCAAATTCCAGGTATCTCCAATTGTCTAATGAGTTGACAAAAATTCTCAGAACCTTTCAATATGTTTTTTAACTATCATGCAGGGAGTAACATCTACTGCTTCAGTAGGAATCACCCACCTGTTTTCTTAAAAAGTTTAGTATTTTTGCCGGCTGACAAACAATGTTATCTTCATATGTCAAAATTGGTACATCTCCTATGATCAAAAAACAGTTTACATACAAGAAAACATTTCTCTTTCCTCTGAAGAGAATCCAATACCCTAAAAACAATGCCAAATACATGTTTGGAGGGGGGAAATGAGTAAGCTCATCTTATTTTTTTGCAATTTTACGAACAGTTACAGAGAACACTTTCATTCTCATAATTTGAACTTTGAAAATATTGCTTAGAATGATCAAATCATAAGTAACACACAGCCAAGGTCAGGGTAAGAAGAAACTAAAGCCCCAAGGTACCCCATAGCTATATGCAGGGAGGGGAAGGGAAGAGGGGAAAGGGATGTTTAAAACTTTAAACTGTACCTCTTGAACCTCTCCAGGTCTTATCTATTACATTGACTTTTAAGGGTGCACCAGAAAATTTGGCATAAGCCTGAAACAGAGTTTGCAACAAAACATTTTAGACAAGAGTACGCAATGCAAATCTGCAGAGCAGCTTTACTTCACTGCCCGCTTCCCTAAGGGCAGAAAACGTCTGAAATTGGGGCCGCGTCTCTCTGTCTCTCGCGATCTATACACAGGCAGTGGGGTGCACACCCCAGCTTTCTAGCTTTCGAGGACTTTGTTCCTCAAAGATCGGAGGAATTATGCGGGGCGAAGCGCGCGCGCCCCCTGCTTCGGCTTTCAGACAGCAGCTTGGCTGAGGAAACTCGGAGCCATGACTCTGCCTCCAGGCTTCGGCGGAGTCACAGGCTAAGTTGTGACTGTAGCCAGGAGGGAGACCAGGACGAAGCAGCTAGCAATAACCTAGCGGACCTCGGCCCCGCAACACCAGGAGAAACCACGCAAGGCGCCTGAACTCGGCTCAGTCAGCCACGCTCTAACCCCGTCCCTCCTCTCCCGCGCCCTGGCCCGCCAGGCGGCCTCACCATCACCACTAGGGACTCGCTGTGTACCGATGGGAGCCCCCAGCCGCCTCCCCAGCAACTGAGCTCCAAGGGGGCCGCCATCTTGCTAGGACTGACCTTGCTGTCCCGGAAGTACTTTTGCCACCCAATTTCCGGCACATGGAAATGGAGGGCGGGGCGAGAGAAGGGAAGGGGACTTTTGGACTTTGGAGAGATGCGGGAAGGGCCGTGGAG
>NW_004567108.1:33550415-33554847 GCF_000260355.1 Condylura cristata | reverse complement strand
GGAGGGTTGGGGGGAGCGGGGAAGCTCCCTGAGAATCAGCTTGGCTTACAGGTTGAGTCCTGTTCTTTAACTCAGACAAACATGCCAGTCATTTCTCAAATGTTTATTGGATACCTACTGTGTCCTGAAGTCTTTGAACATTATCGCCCTGGGTCTCAACTAAACCATTTGCAAAATAGGAATGACAACCTATTTAGAAAATTTTTGAGTGCTTACAATTATGACAGGGGAAGAAATGTGGAATATGTTGGACCCCTTCCCACTTATATTTGGCCTTTGCATCTTTCTAATCTCAATCTCAATTATGTCATCCTCATGTTCATGTGTTCCACCCTTCTTTAAAAAAAAAAATCTGAGGTTAGTACATGAATTCTACCTTCCATTCGTCCAAAATATCTTTCCCCCCCCCATAACTGTTCATCAAAAATGAGCCTAACCATCAACTTCTCTGGAACAGTTTTACAAAGTTTGGGAACTTTGGGGCTCCTGCAGTCTATTGCACATATTGTACATATTTAAATTGTAATTTCTATGCTAGGTGCATACTTTTTGGTTTTGCTTGTACTGGAAGCTTTTTAAAGACAAAAACAACTGCTTGCTTGTGACACCTGTGCAGTTATGCAGGGCTCTATGCTTAGCAGTGCCTACATTTGCCTTAATGTTCTGTTGTCACTGTTTTGAAATATTAACTACTTTTCAAACAAGTGACTGCATTTGTTTTGTTTTGTTTTGTTTTTCAAATTTATAATGCAAACCAGTAGCCAGTCTGGTCTGTGGGGCCTCAAAGGCATGTGTTACATGTTTCTTCAACATAAGCTGACAGTTTCTCAGAACTATAACTATTAAAGAGGAAATATAGACCTTGGGAATGCCAGAACCCTAACTTGCTTACTAGGTCCTGAAGTTAGGACTTGGGTGCTAGGTTTTAAAAGAAGGCACAATAGTCTTTCTGGGCTACCCTCCTGGTCTTTCATATGAGTTCTTTCCATCTTTCTGACCCACTGAGATAGTTGGGTCCCCTTGAACAAGTGAGAGTTCAAACATAAGGTCCAACTTACTGTTTGCACCATCATCTAAATTAAAGTACCAATCTACGAAAGTATTTCATTCTTCTGTTGAAAACAAAATTCAACTGAGCCAATGTTACACATCTTACTGGTCTTATTCAACAATTCATGAAAGAGCCAGCATCTAACTTAGAAAACAGATAAAAAGAGCTCCAAGGAGCAGTACAGAATGAGAGGTTTGTAGTCAGAAGGAAGAAGAGAAAAAGGAAATTATACATCACAAAAAAAAAAAAAAAAGCAAGTTGGCAATTGCAAGGTTATTCTCTTTGGGGGTATGTTAGGAACCTGCCAGGCAGATTACATAAAATATCTAGTACTAGGAAAAAAAAAAATATCTAGTACTGATCATGCAGTTCTTAATGGATTGATTTAAGATTCCATTTCTAGACTAGACAAAGCTGTAATGAAGTTAAATTCTCAGTTCGGTCATGTGAGGTTTAGTATAAGTGACTTCATTTTGCTCCTGTTGTTAACATTTCAAAAATAAGAGTTCCCAGAAGGAAATGCGTGCCAAAGGTGATAATACATTATTACCTTATAGTTGGGAAATGTTTAACAAGTACCATTAAAACTCGGTATCAAACCATTTATTGAGTAACTACTATGTCCAAGACATTGTATGGATCTGGGAACATATAGAGATAAGATATAAATTTTATTCTTAAAAATTTATAATGTACAAAGGAAATGTACAACTGGGTATTTAAAAGTTAAAGTATAATGAGTAAAGTTATAAATAAAATACTATGGAAGCATAAAGCAGAGATATGATGCATTCAGTATGAAGAAGGTAATTCAATTTTCAGTTACAAATAATAGAATCTCCCTATTTTGAGCATTAAAATCCCAAGCCATGAAGCTCAGGATCTTCTATAGAATATACTGCAATCAAGCATTTAATTTAAAATAGCCATATACAGAGAATGGGTATTCCCTGAGTCTTGTTTGTAGAGTAGAGAAGGGCGTGGTGGGGGGGACATTCTTTGTGGACATGTAAGTACTCAATTCAGCCTTCTCTCTTACCATTGCTTTCTCATTTGTCCCTCATGCTGACAATTTCATTTGCATTAAAGAGAAATTAAATCTCTTCTCTTAGCATTGAATTGAGACAGAGAATAGCATGTTATTGCATCTTATGAGAGAATCCTTACAGGTTTATTTGTGCCTGTTTAATAGCACACTTTTATTGCTGCAATTCCTCTTGAGAGTCTGCATCTGCTAGATTGAATTTAGAAGCTCTAGTGCAGCTGATTGCCCAACCAGACTGAATATTGTTCCAGAGAGCCACACAGAAAGCTGAAACCTTCAAGAATTATGCATGGTATGGATAGTTGGCCCCTGTGCTTTTTTTCTGGCTGCTAAAAAGTATTGTTCAGAATTCATCAAAATTATAATTTCAGATTCCTACCGGGAAGCACACTAGCTGCAAAACACTCATGTATGTGTGGGATGGCCCAAATCACAGCTTTATAATGAGTACTCCAGACAATGTTTTCCCTGAAAAAGAAATCATATTTTTCAGAAGATAGATATTAAAAATGCCTCATCTAGAATTCATGGGACCTAATATTGGCATCCACTCCTGCTCTTCATGTGTTTCTTTACTTGGGAGTCATGGTGCTAGTGTTAGTGGGATCTTTTTATCTAGTAGATTAAGAATCTAAAATGGCACTGTTGGCAAAGATGGAAGATTTATAATAGATGACCATGTAATATGATTCCTTATGGGAAGGTTGAACTAGAGAGCATTGAGTGTCCCTTTTACGCTAAGATTTTATCATTCAGCCATGATCAGATGTAGATCCTTAGGGAGGAGTGAACAAATACTGAGTAGAAGTCAGGACAGCTGGCTTCCTGACTTTGCCTAATTAGCCATATGACTATAAGCCTATCATTTTACCTTTATTCCGCTACTCATTCACTTATAAAGTAAAGCTTCTTTAAGCTCTTGGATATCACTGTATGCATATTGAGCATTTTCTAATAACTGGTATTCATGGAGAAGTTGCTACAAATCACAAATTATTTTAAGTTGTGAGGTAACTCATTTAAATATTGTAATGATTTGAGAAGGCAGCTATTGTTTGTTCCCCAATTTTCAGAGCAGGAAATTAAAGTGCAAAGTTGTTAGTTAACCTTCTCTAGGGAACCTAACCAATAGGTAATAGGACAAGGACTTGAACCCAGGCTCTGTGGGCTTATACCCTACCACTATGTCATATTGCTTGTTACCTTCTAAATACTCCATTTTTAAAATATGATTTCATTCAAACTGAAGTTATCAATGCCATATTACTATCATTACTTGCTTCAGTAATTTTTGTTTACTATTAAACCATTTAATAAGTCCATCAGGCAACTTCTGTATACTCTGAACACTAACTGTGGTGTCAGGAAATTAAAGCTTATGTTCATGCTTTCAGAGATGTAGCTGATAAAACAAGTCTTACATATTTGAAGTAATTAGAGATGATAAGGAGATATGATTTTGTCAGACAGATGACACATCTATGTAGTTTTAGACAAAACCTTTAATGTACTGAAATATTTGGCAAAAACTTAATGGAAGAAGTTGAACTTAGGCTGACTTTGAAGTATGGGTACTCTGGATTTTGTTTTGCACCAAGAAAAACATAGGCTATACTATCAATATATGAGTCAGGCCACAGAAGTGAGAATACTATGGCAAAGAAAATGAAGACAAATTAATAGACGCTAGATTCGATAAACTAGAAACTGAGCAGGAATAATGTTAATTGACTAACTTGAGAACTGGAATTCATGATTTTGGAAGGCATAAGATATATAGTTTTTGAAGAAATAAAAAGGAACTATAAACATCTAAATGCAGTATTAATAAGACTAACAGAGTCATGGCTGGAAAGAGGGCCATCTGCTTTAATGGACCTTTGTATTTAGCTGACCACAGGCTGTCCAAAAATCAATAGCAATAAGAACAGACACCTGGTATACTCTCCAGACATGAATTCAATACTGGATGAAATTCTACACCACAAAATTGAGTCAATCCTGGAAATCACTAAAATCATCTATACAACCTACATACAATCCTGTATTCTCTGATTTGGCTAAATAGTGATTTTTTTCCCTAAAAAAAATCAATGGATAAAAATGCTTTGAGTACATAATACTTAAGTATATTGCATAATTCAGTTCAGTGGAGGAACCATAAAGGATTTTATAGATATATAGAAAAACATATCATAATATAATGGCATAAATATTGTAATATGTAGTGATTATATTTTAATGCATATTAGTTAATATCATAATTATATTTTATAATATATATTTTAGTTGATTACATGTTTCACATAGTAACTCATTACTAGTAATTATCTCTA
>NW_004567108.1:33532481-33547750 GCF_000260355.1 Condylura cristata | reverse complement strand
AAAAAAAAAAAAAGAATGATATCAAGAGGTGACTGTACTCTATATATTTTCTTTGTATATGTTGTATATTTCTGCTGTGTTTTAAATATAACCTTGAGAGAAGTTCAAGTAACAGGATTAACAATAGCATTTTTTATTTCTCCTCATAATAACCCTAGGGATAAGATTGCATTTGTTTCATAGATACATCCCTTTCAATACAACAAGGATTTATTGAATTTACTAAATCCTGACACCAGTGATAGCAGTGATGAATACAATACTCTTGTTTCTGCATGGCTTTCCAGACAAGATAAGCATATAATCATTCTGTGTTGTTTGTGCTGATGGGAATAAGGTCAGGTTTTTTTAATGAGATTGTATGGAAGGGTAACTCCCTCATTTGCACAGAGAGCCTGAAGATGAGGCTGTATTGGGCAAGTGTCCCCGGAGGCAGTTGACCAGGGAAGAGTTCCAGCAGAGGTAATAGCTCCATTAAATTCATGGCGTCGAGAAATAATACTTTGATGTCTGAGAACTGCATGTCATCCAACATTTCAAGAGGGTAAAATGAGTCAAAAATTATGAGGAAAAAATACAGACAGAATCAGCGGTCTATGTATATACATTAACAAATCTGTACTTAGAGGCACTAAGAGTAAGTCTTCAGTCTCCAAAAGTAATTACAGAAGAATTTGTCTCTAAAACGTGTGCTTTTTATACTGAACCATATTTATTTCATAGACATTCTTGAAATTTACTACTTACCAAAGATGTAAATACGTCACATTGTAAAGAAGGAAAAAAATATATCAATTTAGAACATTTTAAAGTAACACTTCTTTGAAAAAGCCAGTGTTATAGCTCATATATTGGGCAGTTGTTACTCTCATATATCATTCAATGCTTTTCACTCTATTTGTCTTCATTAACTGGCATTACCATTAAAATAGCCAACTGTCCAGCATCAAATGCTGGGTCACTGTTGGCGGGGACTCCACAATGGGCGCTCTGCGCTCTGCTCGCTGGGCGTCAGCTGCAGCCTTCAGCCGCTGCCCACGTAGAGAGCTTCGGAGCGCAGACCCTTCCGTCAAGGGCACCTCCACCAATGCACATCTGACGAGAACAGAGGTCTTGCCCTGTTGTGGCAGAGGAAACTGACATCCCCTCCGTGAGTGTCAGGGAGGACCAGTCACTAAAGATGACTTTGCTAGCCCGAAGCAATTAGTATTTCCCAAAGAGGAACAGAGGCCCAAGGACCATGACCTCTGCCTTGTCGAGCAGTCTTAGTGCCTCAGACGGGCTGGGAAGCACCCATTCTGTGACCTCATGCTCCATCTTAAAGAACTGTGGCTGTTCTTTGTACCAAATCATTTTAAAAGAAAGGGTACAGAGGAAGTCAACTCTAATCACTTGGTGCAGAGCAGAGGACAGAGGGAGGGCATTTTAGATTCAAGAATAAATTGTACCAGCAGTAAATGTCATTGGGGATGAGTCTTGTAATGAGGCAACTGAGAAAATTCCAGAAGGAGGGAAAACAGGAAAACCTGAGAACTAACCAAAAGAGCATTGAATTGATAGAGATTCAGAAAGACTTCTGAACAAGATTGCATTGTTGGAGCTGGGAAACTTAATTAATGCATGCCCCTACAGCAGGAGATAAGTGGAGGTACTATTATTTCATTAAAAGTTCATTCAAAAACTTTGTTTCATCTTTCTCTTAAAATTTTAATTAGGTGACCTGACTCATATAAAAACAGGAATGTCTTACTTTTTTTCCCCTTTAAAAACAAGGCTTTTAAGTCCTAGATGATGGCCTTGTTGCAGGTGAAAGAGAAGTTAAGTAACCTAGTGGAATCCTGAGCAGGGAAGGGATATAGGAGGGGCCTCAGTGATTCCGTAAGAACTTAGCGGAGTAGCAGTAACAAATGTTTGTTGAATTATTCCACTTATCTTTACATATACCTGAAACATTCTATAATTTTTATAAAGGAAACTGGAGATTTGGACAATTTTTTTGGAAAAGAGAAAGGGAGGGAAAAAGATAGCAAAGTGGCAGAGGATGAGATGAAGTTCAGAAGTTGGTAGAAAAAAGAGGAGAAGAAACGGGTTTGAACATAGAGAGCTTTCGAAGGGTTCAGTTAGAAGTCACATTGTCCTGTTTGTTGTCAGTTACTATTCTGATTGAATAAATTCTCTAGTCATTTCTCATGAGAAATGAGACTCAACATGAGACTTAAGTGACTTCCAGGGCTTTTGAATCTCTACAACTCAGACCAAAAGCATTTCTTCCCAAAGAAAAAGGGAAACAAATGCAATTATCTCAAGAAGAAAAAAACATGTATGTTTGAAGGAACCTGTAGCATACTAAACTGCTCCCCTTTGGGGAGGAGAAGATGCCTTAGCCAAGTTCAAAATGAAATCCCATATCCTTCCAGACCCCTTCTTGGTCATTACTGTGTAATTTACATACAGACTGCCTGCATAGTTAATCTTCCTCTATAGCATCTGGTATTTATCATCAAAAACAGATTGGTGAGAGATTCTGGAGAAACTCTTCATATATGGGGGCTTTAAACATTTGAAGTTTCTCTCCTTTTTTTTTTTTTTTTTAAAGTAGCTGAGCACAGAGAAATACATGCTAGAAAGTAGGGGGGTAGGTCTTTCATTCTTGGGGCTCTCCTAACATGGCAGAAAGAATCCGGGCCAGTGAAGTGAAGTTCAGCTTCAAATTCTGCATGTGGCAAGTACAAAGAAACTCAGCCATGATGACAAAGCTGAAGTCAAAAACTAGGTTTCCTGAAATGCTGAAGGGCTTTGTGTCCCTCAAGTGGAGAAAACAGAAAGTTTTAGCTTATTCACTTGGGAATGATGACTAAGATATAGATTATAGTGTTCAGATTCTGTAGTGGCATCAGCACTGTGTTCAGCTGGCCTGGACATTTCACGACCCTGTGCCTCTAGGCAGGTGTTTTCAAATGTTGGTGACAGCACCTGAGAGGTGTGAACCTGTTCCTCTGAATCACCCACATGGATGTAAACCGGTGTCATTTCCACTTAATTCATTCAATATGTTATAGTCTAAAAAAAGTCAAATGCTGGTGACAGGCCCCGCTCTCGGCATTCACTCTCCAGACACAGATCTGGGCACTCAGACATACTGGGCAGGCAAGGACATTGCAGGACTCCGGGATGGGCACCTTTGCTTCTTGCCTTCTAGTCTTTCCTTGTCTGAGGCCTGTGCATTTCACTTAGAAATTCAGAAAAATCTAGAAATGAACAGCTAGATGGAAGATTAGTAAAGTGCTTACCGATTGGAACAAAGCTGCCTCTTTTAGCATTTTGCAGATGTGATCAATGAAGAATTAATAAATGAAAGTCAATTTTAAAATTTAGGATAATGGAGCACAGACTTAGACAAGGTTCGTGTGGAAAAGTTGTCCTTTATACCTTTGGGAACAAAGTGGTTTTTCCTTGTTCTTGTTCTGAGTGCCTTTTGTGAACACTTGTTATCTGCCACTAAGCAGATAATCCAAAAAATATTGTTAATGGCTTTGTTTTCATATTCATACTGACCAGAATTTCTTATATTGGCCAAAAGTAATAGATGAGGGATTTCTTAAAGTTTGGCAGCCTGTAGTTACAAGTGCAATAAAAATAAGCCTAAAGTTTAATTTAATTAGTAAAGTGCTCAGTTACCCAAATTAAGTATCCTTTAAATTTTAATTTACCAGACATGACAATTTTGTGATTAAATTGATATAGTTCCTTGTATATTTTAATATATGGAAACTGCAAAGCATCTTAAGCTTTCAAGAAAGCGCCTGACTCAGAGGGACTCAGAGTGAATTCTAGCGAGTTGGGGTTGGGCCAGTTTCTGCTGTGTTGGCCAGAGCACTTCCCTTTCCTCCACTTTACGTCCTTCTTGGTGTAAAGCACACACAGATCCCTCTCCTCCTGACTGTCTGGGCAGTGTAAGAATCCAGAGATGATGTGAGTTACAGATGTCTGTAATCTGGGACACTGGACATGGCCATACCTCTGATTGGCATTGATTTTAAAGTGAAGGGTCTTGAACGCATTTTAATTTTCCTGAAAAGTAATGGTTTCAAAAAAAAGAAATTGGAAAGCTCCTTTATCCTTATAGCTATAAAATATCAAGAGGTTTCGTTTCCCCCTGATTTTTCAACTCTCTTCTCTGCCCAGCTCCTTTTTAGAGTGAGACCTCTTCTCTTGGATTCTCTTGCCACTCACAGTCTTGCCATGTGCTGGACACTGTTCTCCACACTGGTCTTAACCTGCTGCCATCCACAAGAGATAAAATATCTGAAGTGGGAATGACCAAAAGGGAAGTCTCATTACTGTCATAAGATCTGGTTAGAGTAAAGGGGCTGTGCCAGTTTTTCATCAGGTAAGTATTGAATGAACCAACCTTGTTCATCAACCAACTATGTAACAGACACTGCTGGGGTACTTGGGCACAAAAATGGACAAATGGAGCTCATGGAGCTTACATTCCAGAATGAGGCCAAGGATATGATTGTCCCCAAAGGATTGAAGGAGGCAAAGCTTAGGAATAGCAGCTTATTCATGACTTAAGGCCCATAAACTTGCATGGGCTCAGACTCAACCATAAGGTTAGTGGATCTAACAAGGTGTGATTTCTTTTTCTATGGATTTCACACAAATAAAATAACATGGTTTAAAGAGACTAACTTAACAGTAGTGATTTTTTTTCTGTTCTCAATGACAGTTCCTGCATGCCCAAGTCAGGCCTGCTGAAGTCCTTCCTGCTGCCCTGAGTCCATTAAAGCAGAGCTTAAGGCAGGGGCATCATACACCTCCTGGGGTCAGTCTGTGCCTTGAAACCAGATGGCTAATGTTTGAGGTCACCCTGCCTAAGAAGCAAGCATGCCCCCACTGTCCTATGTAGGACTCAGTTGCTACCCACATCTTGATCCTCAGTCAAGTTCCAACCTAAGGGTGGAGACCTGTCAACTGACACAGCCCTTGGGTTCATCTACTGGAGGGGCCCAATTTGTCTGTGAGTGACACTGAAGCCCAGAGAACCAGTGAGAGACCCAGTGTGAGCCAGTAGTAGAACCTCAACCAGAATACTGATCTTCTGCCCCCAGCCCTGGACTCACAAATGATGTTATCTGGATTCTCATTGCTACTTTTCTCCTGTTGATGAGTGTGATGTGTTGGATTTTGTTTGAGATTATTGGTACCAATTATTTGTATTCTTCTCAGTAGTAAGTAGTTTTCTTTTGAGAGTGAAGAAAGCCATAGCTGTTCCTACAAGAAAAGGAAATGACTCTGATTTGTATAGCTGAGGTAAGATCTTAAAGCAAACTAGGCCCAAGAACAGAATAAATATACACCATTATAAGCAGGGCGTAAGAGCATAAAAAAGTTTATTATCACATCACATCACAGAAACCAGATTGGTATAGTTTTCAAAGAAGAAATTCAAGATATTCTCCAGGTGTGTTCACAATAATATGGTCTTTCTGAGAGAGATCTCAGTTGTTTATGTACCGCATTAGTATAGAGAGATTTTAAACCAGTGAGCATCTTCTAGCTAAAACCAGTGGCTTAAATTAAGATATGAAAGTATTTCTACCAGTAAAACAACTAAGGCAATGTTGTAGGATTGCCACACAAAATATAAGATGTCCTGTTAAATTTTAATTTCACATGAACAAGTAATAATTTCTTATCAGTAAAAACTTCAGTTGGACTTCCCGATTACTATTTGTTAAATATGACAATTGCCATCCAAGGACAAATTTTGTTTCTAGACAGTGCTCCTGGGTGAAAGCCAAGCATATAATAGTCAGTGCTTCTGTAGGATAATTAAGTACAATTTCAAGTTTCATTGAAACAGGATTTCTCAATATCAGCTCTACTGATATTTTTGGATGAGATGATTTTGTGTTATGGGGACTGTTGTGTGCATTCTAGGATGTTTGATGGCCCCCTTGGCCACTATTCACTAGATGCCAGGAACATATCCTGATTGTAATAAGCAGAAATTACCCCAGATCTCTCCACATGTCCACTAGGGGTCAAAATTGTCCCTGGGTGATGGAAGAAGCTTGCTTTTTAGTAAGTGTGATACCTGTATTTTGATGGAAACCAGACTTCCCTTATTTTGAAGGAAGAAAGAAAGGGGACACCATATTTTATGTAGTTTTCACTTTAAAGTGTCTTGGGAGAGACACCAGAGGGTGTGCTGTGGCTGGGGGCTGGGGGATTCTTTTGCAATCTCAGGCTCTGTTGGAGACACTCCTGTTTCCTCCAGCAATGAGAGAACAGGGCCGTAGACTAGCACTAGTGAGCAGCCTCAGGTTCCCAGCCTAACCTTCAGAGAGGCTCTGAAAGAACAGCTAGTACAGCCTGCTGATTTCCAAAAAGGCGTGTTTTATTTGGATAACAATAACTGAGATTCCAACCTAGACCACCAAGCTAAATAATCAAATGTGTGTGTCCAAAAAAAAACCCATATTGCTAAGAGATGTGTTAAGAACCAGAGTGTGAAAATTGCTTCCTATTTAATTTTCAGAAAATAATTTGACGGCAAATTCTGCAAACAAGTTGTTTCTCTCTCCTCCAAGAGAACACATGAATTTAGTTTGCTGTCTAAACCAAGAAAGTAATGTGGTTACCCATATTGTGGGATGTTTTTTAAAGAATTAACCTTTCAAGTCTTTGTGTTCAAGTTTCTAATTACTGTTCTTTGGTCTTATAGAGAGAATCACTAATCATTCCTTCCTTTAAGGAATTTTCAGCATAATCCTGTTTTCCACTAAAATTAACGCGTTTACCAGATTGGAGTGAAAAATCAGATCTACTTCCAATGGAGAAAGGCACAAAAGAACAGCGACTCAGAGCCTCCCTTGTGGTGCAAGGGGTTAAGTCTCAGCACTATGAAGCTATCAGCAGCCACTGCAGCATGGGTTCAACCCCCGGTCCAGGAACTAACCTACAAGGCACAGTAAATATTTCCTGTCTCTCCTGCTGCTCCCCTCAGCAGTGTATTTCAGTGGATCTGCCTCTTCAGCTCCCCACCCTGTCCCTGGTAAATCCTCTCATCCCCTGCACCTCTGGCCTACATCCAGTTTTTGTATGCATAAATAAATAAATCTTACCAAAAAAAAGAAAAAAAGAAAGAACAGTGGCTCAAACAAAATTTTGAGAATACATGAACTCTTATCCTACCTCTATTAATTTGGTTATCTATGGCTTTGTATTTTGTGAGGATAATACAAAAATTATTTAATTGAGTCATTCTAACTAAATTTAGAAAACAAATGTCCCAATTAATATAACCTCTTTTTAAAAGGTATGTCAAGGCAACTGTGCTCTAAGACCAAAGCAACTCCATCTTGAGACAAACAACATACACAATGCCTAAAGATGCAGCAAAGACCCACTGTGCTTAAGCTATACTCAGAACCCTTGCTGTTGTTGATAAGGTTGTAATTAATCCGATTCAGCACATAGGCTATGCTGTAAAGACCCCCAAATAGAATAGCGCTAATGAGACCAAAGCTGGTTATTCTATCACATAACAGATTAGAAGTGTGCAGGCGGTCAGTGGCCCAGGGATCATGGGAAACTTGACCGTAGTCATCCAGTAAGCGGGGCGCTACCTGTCTTGTTGCTGTTCATGCAGGAGGCATTCTCCTCATCCATGTCAAGTCTCACTCACACCACCCTCCCTCTGCTCCACTTTATAAAAAGTAGACAAAGCAGCAGACAAATAGCTTTCTTCTCAAGACATGTTGCTGATTGAGTTTCCCAGGAAACAGACTTTGAGATGGGGAGTAACTCACAGAAGGTTGATTAGGGAGTGCCCCTTGGGTCACCCTGTAGTGGGAGGTTGGGGGGAGAAAGCAGAAGTGGGCAGAGGGAAGAACTGAGCTGCAGGCCAGACACAAGGTCTCAGCTGACCCTGTAGGGAGCCTTGAAATTGAAGTGGCCCTTAAAGTTGGATGGGACGTTGGATCTTTGTATTTCCAAACCAGCTACTGCCTGGGAGCTGTTCCAGGAAGGGGCATGGCCTTGAATAAGTTGGCTCTTTTCCGCTGATGTAATTTTCAAAGGGGGCTGTCAGCCAGCAAAGTAGCGTCTATGACAGAATGCAAGCTGGAAGTTGTTCAAACTGCTTGTACTCACATCTCATCAGCTAGAATGTCTAGAAAGACCACTGTAGCATTAAGGAGGCAAGGAAGTATGGTTGCTAGCAGCATAAAGCAAAATAATATTGGAGAATAGTCACAAAAGGAAGAAAAACCATCTCTTGAGTTTGTTCAGCTTACAGTCTACTTTATATCAAAAACGACTTCATTGAAGTCACCTACTAAACTTAGAGGCCGAAAAAATGCTGAAAATGGGGATAGGTGCTCAGAAACATTGTTCGTATCAGATGTTCCTTGAGTAGTGATGACTGCAACTTAGCTCCATCTTAGAATGAGCCAGGGACTGACGACCCAGTGCTCTGCAGAGTTTCCTGAGGGCACACTTCCAGTCAGCTTCCCTAAACCCAAAGCCGCAGGAGAACCGAATACAGCAGGATCTCCATGAAGGGCCCTACTTAAAGCTCTGTCTGTGTCCAACTGTGGGGTGGATGCTCTTCAAAGATCTGCTACATTATCAGGACAAACTTCTTAATATAGAGGATAAAATGTACTAAACTATGATCATTTCTATGAAAAAAACAGTAATTGCATTGGCAGAAATCACATACTGCTAAAACAGACATCACTTTCTATGATTAACAGCCTTAGATTTTCAGCATAATGATGGTGTGTGGAAAGAAAGGAGACTTTAAAAAAGCTTCAGTGCCTGCTACGCCTCTGAACAAAGCAAGGAGACCCTTTTCTGCCACTGGCTGGTCCAGGGATTCGAACCTAAGAAAAAAACTGCTATCCAGAGATTGAACTGCAGGAGACCAGCAGCCTCTGAAGAAGCCTGGTAGGAAGACTGCCACCAGCATGCCGCTATATTAGGTGACATGAGACTAACCTACCACGCCATCCCTCATGCTGGGGCAGTTTGAATAAGACAGAAAGAACCCAGATGTAGTAACTGGACAATTGGAGTGAAACTGTAAAACCTAAACTGGGAGCAGAAAATGGACCATAAAACACCTGACTTCTGACCAGTCAGCTCCTAGAAGTGCTTTGGTCTCTTCCTCAGAAGCAGATTTCAACCAGAACTTGAAGCTCACAAGCTTATCAAGCCCTCTTACATATAACCTCCCCCTGGAAGGTTGTTTTCCTGGGCTCCCTCTTGCCCTCACATCCTAAACTCCAGTGTCTCTCACTTGAGGCAACATGAGTGTCTCCATAACTAGGAAGTTTTGTTTTACTTTTTTTAAAGTTTTATTTATTTATGCAAACGAGAACTGGGT
This sequence comes from Condylura cristata, assembly GCF_000260355.1. NCBI lineage: Eukaryota > Metazoa > Chordata > Mammalia > Eulipotyphla > Talpidae > Condylura > Condylura cristata. Next base: position 33,538,350 of record NW_004567108.1, on the reverse strand, counting down.
TACAGGCCAGAAGTGCCAGGGGTGAGAAGGTTCACCAGAGACAGAGTAAGGAATAGAACAGGCAGATTGACCGAAATATATTGCTGAGGGGAGCAGCAGTGAGACTGGAGAGGTCTGCTGCACCATGTGGATAGCTTCATAGTGCTGAGACTTAACCCTTTGTGCCACCAGGCAGGCCCCACAACTAGGAAATTTTAAATATCCCTAATGAGAAACCTTCCATCCCCACCTACAACGGATAATGGAAATAAGATCCAATCCACAACCTGGAAAATGTCACTTCTACCAAAGTAGTGCTATTAACATCTTCAGATTAATGTGTCTTTAGAAAATCTCGGCCTATGGCTGGGGATGCGCCATTGGGCTTTCATACTGGAACTCTCCTGTAAAACACGTAACTCTGCCAGAGATCCTTTCTTCCCTGCCCTCTGCCCTTTCCTCTCCCACACACCCCTTTCTGGAATGCAGGGGACCTAGCTGCACACAGGCAGGGTCCTACAAATCCTCAGAGTGAGGCAAGTTTTCTGCCCTCCCCACAGAAAAATGCTTAATCTCTTAACTCCACAGGAGTCCTGCCAGATCCTACATAATTTTTTTAAGAATAAAGTAACAGGGTCCTCCCTGATGGCACAATGGGTTAAAGCACCACACTGTGAAGCAGCAGTTGAGCAGTTCAATCCTCACCCCAGAGGTGACCCACATGGCGCAGCAGACCTCTCCTGACCCGCCCACTGCTCCCCTCAGCAACGTACTTCGTCGTTCTGCCTGTTCTGCTCCCCACTCTGCCTCTGGTGAATCCTCTCACTGCCCCTGCACCTCACAAGACTGTTGTAAGAATTAACTATGTTCTGGACACAGGGCCTAGCACATTGTAAACAGTTGTAGCTGTGGTTATTCCACAAATAAGCTACCTCGAGGAAATTTACTCCAAGATGAGAAGAAAGGCAACTTGACCCAATAACAAGACCTCAGAAGAAATTCTGAATATAGCTTAGACAAATTCTTTACTTTGCCTCCTGACCCAGCTTCCCAGTAATTTTTCACCAAATCCCAGATAGAGGGGGTATATAAGTAAACTTTTAAAAGATTGTTTCAGTAAAAACAATTCTTTAGAATACAAGGGAATATTGCTTTAGCATTAGCACAACTTCCTATATATATTCCACTTAACCAAGAAAAAAGTAATCTCTCAAACTTCACTTCAAAATGCTGCACAATTTCACATCCAAAGCATCCAAGCAGATGGGACAGTGGTTGCCAGAAGACATGAATACAGTCCTTGACAGATGTGACCACGGCACCGGCCAGATGTGACTGTCGCCCCAACTGATATGGCAGCAGCACCTCGAAGACAGGACTGTGGTTCCCAGCAGACATAGCAGTCATCTCCAGCAGCCAGGGCTGCAGTTCCTACCAGATATGACAGTGGTCCCTAGCAGTTTTGAGGGTGTCTCCAAAAATAGAATGCTGTTCTGTGAATGCAGCAAGGCCACTGAAAGAAGAGTGTCTCAAGCTAAGGGAAACCAGAGACACTGCTGGAGACAAAGCATCTGGTGGGGGTGGGGGAAGGGGAGTCAATGGCTAATAAAATGGAGACACCAGTGAAGTTTGTCTGTGAACCCCAAGAAAACTGGGGTGTGAAGGAGGCGGAGAAGAGACTGAATTGAACTGGAGTGAGGAAAATAGCCGGGGAATACCAAGTGCATTTCTCTTATTTGCGGTTACAGTAAGAGCTGGATGAGGCGCTTCACCTACTGCTCTGCATTTCATGAAGAAATGGAGTCTGGAGCACTGGCTTCTCATCTTAATCTGTCCAGACCTTCTCTAGCAAGTGACTTCACTTATTTGAATTATAACTTATCCATGTAGAGAGGAGGGAAGAGGGTTGTACTCAATAACTAGACCCCGTCTGTGATGGTTTTATGTCATCATTACCAGATTCAAATAAAGCCAGCATTTCCCTAGCACTCCTTTCCAGTCCAAATGGAAATTGCAAGAACTTGGAATTGTTATATTCCAGTAAGTGATCTTTTAATGGAAACTTTACATCCTTTAGAATAATTAGCATTCATATTCAACCTTAGAACACTGTCCAAATTTAAATGAGAAAATATGAAGCAAGAAAATGACGTTACCCTATCATAATTTTTCTTTTGGCATTAAAATAAAGACCCAATTGGGGGTAGGGAAAGTTTTGGTCTGTTTAGTACTGACTTGGCAGCAGCAAAAGCAAAGTAGGAGTTGACTATCTCAAGTGTGGACTTGCCCTAGTTTATCCTGGGATCGGGTATAGCCAAAGAAGTGACCACCTTCTGAAATTTACATGACCTAGTAGCAGGTAAGAAACTTTCTGAGAAGATAAGTCACATTCTAAAGGGCGGAAGCCTGCCTCCCTGTTCAGAATGGGTGCAAGATAGCCAGAATGCCCATGGGAGATAATAGGAAAGATGAATGTATGTGTTGGACCTCACCTCATCTCTGTGCTTTCTGGCATATTTCCCTCCCTGATAAGGGACTTCCTGATGATCACTGTTTCACTGGACCAACATCATCTTCGTCATTAGTAAGGTCATCGTCAACATTCATTCATAGAGATAATTCTGGGGATTATCATGCGTCACAGGAAGATTGGCAAACTGACTCCCAAGGTGAGTATTTCTTTCCATAGTGAAATCCCCAGAGACCAGGTCTGGGATTCAGTCTTAGCAATGCAGAAAATCTCGTCAGTGTTTGAGGGAGGCTGGAGAACAATAAATCAGCTGCCAGTGTTGTCATTAAAAATCGAGGTGTCTTTTACAAGGGGGACAGTAGCACTAGCATGGAAAGTGCATTCTTAGACAAACTGTAAGGAAGCCAATTCAGCAGAAAGTTGCTTGGCAAGCAACTAGGGTGATATTTAATGGGGTCGGCCTACAATTACCTGTTGCATCCATTTCTATTGCGTGGTTCTGCCTCTTGGATGAGAAAGATGGTGTCTGAGGCCAGGAGCACCCTTTCCTGCACAGCGTGCACGGGTGCTGCCAACTTTGCTTCGCTGACTCCTCACAGTCCATGCACTTCCAAACTTCAGTGAGTGGCCAACTCCCTGTCTGGCTGACACAGCCATTCTTTCAGTGTGTTGAAATCTTTCATTCAGGACAAGTCAAGTCTCTGTGCTCAATAAGATGTGGCTGCGTAGTGGGTTGGGCCATTATGTGTGTTCAGCTGGTAAAAGGCTATTTCCTTTCATAGTCTAATTCTGAGGATCACCCTATGGTCGCCCTCCTTCTGTGTAACACCTACACGGTAGTCATAAACTGTCATTTTATTTTTATTTTCTGTTCTTTTGAATGTCTCCACTATTTTTTTTTAGTGGAATTGGATGTTATTTTTAGCATAAATTAAATCAAGTCAGATGAACTCTTATAACAAATTCTACTTTCATAATCAGCTTCATTTTCTCAAAGGGGGCAGGTTCTTAAATTTCTACTTTAGAGATAAAAGTGTTTATAAGAGAGGGGATGAATGCACACATTATCATGTTCAAAATCACTATTAGTTCTAGGAGATGGTCAATAAAGTCATTGCAATGAGAGGTAATAAGGTTTCATTTCTCTTTTTCATAATTTTGCTTCTTGGTAGTCTGTGCCACTGGCAGCTACTAGAAATGAATAAACTGCTTCTTATTCCAACCTTGATTGAACTGATTCAAACAGAATGAATTATCATACTCCCCCCTGCACTTCCACAAATAGAGATTAAAGAACAAATGAAATGGCTGCCACTTCCTAATCTGTCTTCTATTTATTTGCATTAATCATTTTATATTTATTGAGTGATCCATTCAATTATATTTTTACTTATTCACACTTAATTTGTTCTACATAGTATATAAGGAAGGTAGCAAGAATACAAGAGGAAGATCAGGATAAGGAAAAATAAAAATAAATGTTAGATGAGCACAGTGGGAAGGAGAATTTGAAAAGATGGTGGTTCCTCCATAATTATTCAAGTGGAAGCCAATATTTGGGCTAGTCTTCCTGGTGGCAACTACAAAAATACATAATTCACAGATACATATTACCTGTCACCCATACAAGAAACCTCCCAAAGTAAAACCTTTTTCCGGCGCTTGGCTTTTAAGAATTTCTCATTTATATCTTTACATAGGAAAAACTCAGTGGTGTGGATGACACAATCCTACATGCTTGCCAACATATTCTTTAGGATTCCTGGACTAGATTTCAAACTGAGAATGTGTGATGACTTTCCCACCAGCAGCAGGGGTCCGGGAATTTAATTCACTTCAACTCAGTTCTGGCACTAGACACACAGGATCAGGATTCACCAGCTAAGAGTTCAGTCGCCCAAGAAATTCCCTCTTTTCAGAATTCAGCCATAAACCAATTTTGTTACCTGTGCTTTGACCGACTGGTTGTAGGGCATTTCCCAGAAGCCCCTCCTCAGGCTTGATTGAAATGCTAAAGTAGCTCACAGGAGTCAGGAAATCTGTGTACTTCCAGCTTACACAAAGAATATTATTCAGAAAGAGCCAGAGGAAAGAGATGCATTGGACAAGGTATGAGGGAAAGCTTGTATGCCCTCTCCAATCACCATTCTCCCCAATGCTCATCTGCATGACCGATACACATATTCCTTATAAGTCATAGTATCACACAAGCCAACAGAATTTTGTATTTTTTGAGAGAATGTTTCCCTCCTTCAGTTCTTTCTACTTGTTTCAGAGTAATATAGCCTCTATTTTTCCAGAGGTTAAAATAGATTTTTTTAATTTAATAAACTCTAAGTTTAATCTTTTTCCCTATTTCTGAAAAATGACTATATCAAATTGCTTTGTTCCCAGCTTTATAGTTTATTATACTTTAGCTCAATCTATTTAATTCAACAAACTGAACATTATCATTATTGTCTTTATATGAGTGATATTTACATTTACTTATTTCACCATTTCTTCTTGCATTTCAGTCTTCTAATTTGAATTCATTTTCTCTGAGTCTGAAGTATATCCTCTAAAATTTCATTGTGTGAAGATCTAAACTCAGCTTTACTTGTCTAAAGACATCTTCAGTATACCCTTATCCTTAGGTATTTTTACTCAGTCATTTGGGGTTGATCTTTCTCTTTTCTCAGCACATTAAATATTCCATATTTTGTTGTTTCCATGACTGCTGTTGAAAACAGTAAAATATTCCAAGTGATCTAAGGTGATTTTTTTTTCAACTTTGGCTGCTTTTAAGATCCTTTCTTAGACTTTGGTATTCGGTCCTTTCACAATAACATCCCTAAGAGTGATTTTCCTTTAATTTATCCTATTATGAGATTTGTCAGGATTCTGTAGTTTGGTGTCTTTTAACAACTCTAAAAAATGCTCAGCCCTATCTCTTTGAATACTGTCTCTTTTCTATTCTTTCTAAAATATACTTCTAAAATGATAATTAGACATGTATACTCTCATTCTGACCTCCTTTACATGTCATATCTTTATTTTCTTTAAGTATAATGTTCCATATTTTGTTTCCATGACTACTGTTGAAAACCACTGGAAGCAACAGCAACCATGAAGCATTATTATTGACAAAAATATATCACCTGATTCGACTCATAACAAACACTTCACCGAATCCACAATACAGGACATTCCACATAACAGCTTAAATTCTTAACAGCGTCATTGTCACGCACATACATGAAAGCAGGGTACTCTTCTAAATTAAAAGAACTAGAACAAATGCAATGCATGCATTAAGAGAGCTAAAATATGGACCATATAGAACACGGGCCAAAAGGAATGATCATTACTTTTCTCTGGTGAAGGTAGTGGTAAGGAGACTGCTTATTCTAGGAAATGCCTGCAGGATTTTTTTTTTTT
>NW_004567108.1:33529424-33531901 GCF_000260355.1 Condylura cristata | reverse complement strand
GTTCCTTTTTCTCCACATCCTCGCCAACATTTGCCTGCAGAAATTTTTAAAGTAGCCGATGTGTATAACTTAATTTCAGTTCAAACAAAAGCCCTATTTAGCTACACAAGCACACTGTAAGTATAAGTATGGGGATAGGCACAGATAGATAGAGAAAGATTAGTGTCTCCAGAATAACTGTTTATATATATTTCTCTCAATTTTTCTGTAGGTTTTTAAATGTTCAAATTTTAAAACCTTGTGGAAAAATACAAAACCTACGTGAGGAGGAGTTACAGTTACATGTTCTCAGAGGGGTTGTATTCTCCCCTATACCAGAGTCAAGGTCGGGACAGGCAGGTGTCCTTGTTCTGCCTTAATCACTGATTTGTTCCTCCATGAAGGATGTGACTCCTTGCGGTCTCAGCTGCATGCTGGCGGGTTGAGGGGTGATCTCCTGTAGAATCCCCTCTTCCCTATGCACCTTGGGCATTTTTATCTATTCAACCTATAAAACATAGAAAGAAGTTTAATATCCCAGGCCTTATTAGATACTTTCAGTCTCTAATTGGGAGCTAATCCACCTCACAGGATTCATGGTTTAATTTCCTTCTTGGTCTCTGTGAATTTCTTGTTGTCCTGCAGCTCAGTAATTCATCTAATTTACAAGTATTTGTAAAGAAAATATTTGTTCTTATTAAGATCATCAGGGCATCTTATTCTACCATACTATTAGAAACAGAACTCTTCCTATAAGAGTAGTCTTTTGAACCTTTATTTTAATTTCTGGTGTTGTTGCACTTCCATCTGCACGCATGCTCCGCTCACCCTGCACCAAAGCATGGTGCCAGTGTGCCCTCTGCCTCCCCCCCCAGCCCTCGTACAATAATATTTTAAATGCAAGTTTTTATTCCAACTCTTACAGAGACTTATTTTGCTGTTTTTTAAAGTCATGTCATATTAACCTATACACAATTATTTGTCTTCTGATCCTACAAACAATAAGTCATTCAACATTTGCTACCATAGTGTCTGAGTGACTGGCCATAAAAACTTCAGCACCTGGGCCTCCCTGGTGGTACAGGGGGTGCAGTCTCAGCACTATGAAGCTATCAACAGCCACTGCAACAAGTATTTGCAGCAAGTACTTGTCCCATCCCTGGCCAGGGAGCTGACCCACATGGCCCAGCAGACGTCTGTCTCCTGTCTCTCCTGCTGCTCCCCTCAGCAGTGTATTGCAGTAGATCTGCCTGTTCTGCCCCCTACTCTGTCTCTGGTGAATCCTCTCATCCCCCACACCTCTGCCTGCACCCCAGCTCTTGTATGCACAAGTAAATAAAAAATAAATCTTTAAATAAACAACTCCAGTACCACATTCATCTTATGGATGCTCTTGATGAAAGTGACCAATTTTACCATTTTCATCCATCTGATAATATTTCAGGACTGCCAGCTTAAGCTGCTTTATCTTACGACTATTCTTGGGAATGGTATAAGTCTTCTTTCTTTCCTTAGCAGTCTTGAGACAAGATGAAGAATGGACTCCTTTGAATGTTGTATTCAACCAAGTATATCCATCCTCCATTTTCTTGCCAGCAGAGATCAATCTTCACTCTCTGGGATCCCTTCCTTGCCCTCATCTTGACCTTTACATGTTCCACAGTATCTGAGAGTTCAGTCTCAAGAGTGCTAGTCTATCTGTATCTTGTTCACAACAGATGGCCAATCTGAAAGGTCTCATAGAGATTTCAGTAGCCTTTATGACAACAAGCAAGTTTGGAAAAGAAAACTTTATTAAAAAGGTCTTGACCGGGGCTCTCCCTAGTGGCGCAGCAGGTTAAAGCGCAGCACTAAGAAGCTAAAGCCACTTCAGCATGAGTTCATTCCCTACCCCGGAGGTGACCCACATGGCGTGGCAGACCTCTCCTGACCCACCCGCTCTTCCCCTGAGCAGTGTACTTCGTCAGTTGGCTTGCTCTGCTCCTCACTCTGTCTCTGGTGAATCCTCTCCCCACTCCTGTATACATTCCACCTAAATTTACCTTTTAACTACACAGTTGAAAATTCTATTGTCTCAGCACACAAATAAGTGCTTAATCATGTATTAGGGGTAAATCAGTCTTCACCCCTAGTTCATGAAGTTTATTTATATGTATCACTGTAAAGTCATAATCCAGCATTCTATACCAAAAATAAAAAAGTGTTCTGTGCAAAATATGTGTTAAGAAGAGCTCAAACACAAAAGAATGCCTCAGTAAGCCCTAAATACCATTCACAACAGTAGCAGAAACAGCACTGTTGAAAGTACAGTGCATTCTTTTCTTTTTTTTTAATAAAGATTTATTTATTTGTAACTGGGGTACAGGCCAGAGTTCAGGGGCAGTGAGAGGATTCACCAGAGACAGAGTGGGGAGCAGAACAAGCAGATTAATGAAATACACTGCTGAGGGAGCAGCGGGCGGGTCAGGAGAGGTCTGCCGCGCCATGTGGATCTCCTC